>NC_135809.1:73390501-73642566 GCF_964213995.1 Mustelus asterias
CGGTCTCAGTAACCACCTTTTCACCATGCAGCTGATACCCTCCCTGTGGGGTGGAGGGTGAACATGGCTGTCTGCTCTCAGTCCCTGGAGACTCATCAAGCTTAGCTGAGTTCCAGGTTTTATGATTGAATATTCTCCATGTGCAGTTTGTCTTTTCAGCACTTGGAGCAGGGATTTAACAGGCTTGCTGTATAGCTGAGCTCCTTCCACTAGTACCTCAGTAAGTTGTCTCCCTCAATGAGATGTATTCTGCTTGGCAGAGTTGTCTGCAGGTCTATGCCTGTCAGCTTTCAGAGATTGGAGTGACAACGAGCTCTTTGGTCTTTATGTCTTGTCTCCTTTCTGCTGCAACAGGTTCATCTTAAAGGCTAAAACGTAGATGCAGAAATTTGTACCAACCAAAACCTTTGAATGTTGTCAATTTGGTTTCTCTCTCACTGAAATTTATCTAAACTGTAGTCTTTCTGACCCTGTCAATTATCATCTTTCCTTCCATCTGGACTTTCAATGGGTTCAATACTCTCTTCACCCCTCAGTGTTGCTTCCTTTACCTCATGGTTTATGGAGATCAGATGGAACTCTTCAAAAATACACAACTCCAGAATAGCAGGGCCATCTGTTTCAGAGACCGTCTTTTCCTTTGTATCTTCCTCTGATTTTGGGTTGCTCTTAGCTGTTGAATCTTCATTTCCCCTTATCTGTTGTTAGTATGATATTGCCTGGTCACAGGTCACCTGGATAACTATTTTTTGTTTCAAATTTTCAGAAAAACTTTAGTCTGAGCAGGATGATGTTACTCTGTGTTCTGATATCAAGCCTCAGGTCAGGTTTTTTTGGTTGTGATCTTATTTCTCACCATATTGCTGATCTGAATGGTGGTGTGAATTCCTGTTCTCTGGGAGCTGTCACATCCAGCCACGATGTGCGGTTGTATGGTTCCTATGCCTATTGTGTCCTCAAGCTCATTGTCATCTCTTGGGATGGATATTTTATCGAATCATAGAATTCCTACAGTACACAAGGAGGCCATTCGGCCACCGAGTCTGTACCAACCACAATCCTACCCAGGCCCTATTCCCATAACCCCCACATTTACCCTGCTAATTCCCCTAACACTAGGGTCAATTTAGCATTGCCAATCCACCTAACCCACGCATCTTTGGACTGTGGAGGAAACCCACACAGACTCAGAGAGAATGTGCAAACTCCGCATAGGCTGTGACCCGAGGCCGGAATTGAACCTGGGTTCCTGGCGTTGTGAGGCAGTAGTGCTAATTGCTGCACCACTGTGCCATCCCAGGTTCTTTTAGTTTTTTATTTTATTTTTGTTCTTTTTATTTCTCATTGACCTTCTTGACCTGTCTCTGATGATCTTGTTTATCCTTTAATTTGTGTTCTGCATGTCTTTCGCAGTGATTGGACTTTCACACACTGCAGTTTGATCCTCGTGTGGGACATTTCCTTTGTCCCTGAACTCATGGTCATCCACAGCTCTTGCTCATCTTCTGTCAATTTGTTCATTCATATTTTGTCACTATTTCATTGTGTCATCCCTGCTGCCTTACTGACCCTTGATATATATGACAGCTAGCTATCTGTGGCAGTGTGTCCTCTATGTCTGCAATATTCTGAGCTTGTCCTTTCCAATTAAATCTTTTTGTACTTCAGGGTTTGCAAAGCCCCGCATCAGCTGATTTAGGACCTTTTCAACTTTTTCCTGAAAGTTATATTTTCTGGCTGCAGTTTTGATTTTATTCTGAAATTGTTCATACATTTCTGCTGCAGGCTTTGAATTTCATATTGGTGGATCAGATGATTGACTTTGGCTGGAAATGTGTGATGAATTTTTCAAAACCTTTCTCTGGACTTCTGTGAACTCGTCCCTCTGTTATCAAACAAATTTACTCATCTCAGGGTCCTGCCTCTCCACCTCCTCAGTTGATTCCAAATGAATACAAAACACTGTGTTTGGCTTCAACCTGGTTGCAGGAGTTACTAGAAAGATGACATATTTAATACATCAATCATCCTACGGGCTCCACTGCAGATTGTTTGGTCAGGGTTTACTCCCTCAGCCTTCAACTTTCCAAAGGTATCTACAAGGCAGCTATTCTGTACTGGGGAGTTTGGTTTGTTTGCCAGGGAGTGTCCACATGTTGGTAGGTCAGCACACTTCATGTCAGGGGGAAGCTTTAACCTGGGGCCATGTGGGAGCCGGTTTGTGTGTGTCATCATGCAGAGGCACACAGAGGACTTACTGATGGAGAGAGGCTGTACTGACAGGATGACACTTGCCCATCTGGCTGTCTTTTTCACATTGTTACTAGCCAGTGATGTGGGCTGACAATGAGAAGCCAGCTCGTACACAAAAACATGAGCACGCTAACTCTCTTCACCCGTGCACAACAAATCACATTGACCTGTTGGACACACCCAAATGACCTACTGCTTCTTTGTCTCATGTTCTTCCTTCTGGAGGTAAGGATGTGGGAAAATGTCTGGGTTTGATCCGATAGATGAGAATGGATAACAGTCCTACCCAGCTTAAGAACCGTGTGGTGGGCTCAACTGTGTCAAAGGTGGCGAAGGATGAGAAGGGAAAGTTTACCTTTGTCCCAATCGCTTTGGATGTCATTTCTGACTTTGATAAAGACTGTTTCTGGGCAGTGGTGAAACCTGATTGGACAGATTCCAGGAAAGCTAGGAATGGATTGAGAAGGAAAGGGAGGTTGGGGATGGGACGGTAATTTACAATGATGATAGGGACAAGGTTGGGACTTTATTTTGGGAGGGGGTTATGTCACCTGGTTTAGAGGCTTGAATCATTAATAATATTCACTGACATGGAGACCAGGAGTGGCAGCTGGGTGACTGGCACTTTAGTGGAAATAGGGGGGAAGATGCAGAGTGGTTTGTATCCTGGACAGGATGAACTTGGAGAAGGGATGAGGAAAGAGAATGATGTGACTTAGCCGTGCGTCAGTGAACTATGGAGCTGATGCCATCATTGGATTGACATTGGGGAAAGAGGCACTTGCTGATAAATCTGCATCTCTCTAACTGGAGGAAGGACCAGATCAATGAACCAATGGAACTGGATTTTCTTCAATTCTGCCAGATATTCCCGCTTTCTGGGCAATGCATTCCTAGAGCAATGTGGTACAGGCCTTCTACGCAAGGGCATTAATCCTGTCACAAAAAGCCCTTTTTGTTGAGGCAGTAAAAGGTGAAAAAGAGGTGTGTGCGCCTGCGTGTTTAGAGCTACTCGATCCGATGCCGTTCTGTCCAATTGCAAGACCATCCCACGATCTCCACAGTATCGGAAGATGTCGTGTCCAAACCAAACTGATCACCTAACCCATACTGACACCCTGGTGCAGCACTGCCGATGTGCTACATTGTTAAAGATGCTGACTGCAAATGAGATGTTGATGTCAAGAACCCTTCAGTTTGTTAGAATGGCTTGACTGGATGTTAAAGATTTCATAGCACTATTTGAAGCAGATGATGGCTAATTTGCCTAATGTTCTGATAAACATCCTTCTTCAACCATAGAAACTGACCACTTGTGTTTGTACAGAATGGGAGGCAAATGTAACACCAGACTCAGTCAGTTCTGGCATATCTGTACGCAGTTGTTATGTTGATATAATGTGTGATACAAGTATTGTTTTGTTAGACAGGGCCTTCAAACCATTTGGTTCAGGACCGAGGCCTTATTATCACTGACCCAAGAGCCAGAGATATTGTGAAAGAGCAGAAGAGCTATTGCGCTGCCAAAGTGAACGAACGGCACTTCAGCGGTGATGTTCTGGGATACGTTACTCCTGTGAGTATTTGAGATGGGGAGACTGTCAACATCTCTGTGTTATTACCGATGCTGTGAGACCACTGGAGTCCTTAATATCCAACTTGTTAAGTGTATTTTCTCTCACGGATGTTTGTCCGTGTGTAGATGGCTGTGCTACGCAATCATTAGTCAATCCCCAGCTTACCAGGAACCAACACGTATTCAGGCCAGGAAATTAAAAACCTGTTTAGATTCCCTTTTGTGTGCTATCGTGATTAAAATCCACAACTTTCTACACTGCGAATATGTTGATATATGCACACAGTCGGACTGTTCAAAACTGGGACTGAATTACAGACTGATATGTGATCAAGATATTTGTGTGGTTTATGTATAGTATGATATTCGGGAGTGAGTTATGGGCTGTATTCTAACTGAAGTGCAGGTGGTTTATGTAGAGAATAACAGCTATCTAGGTGTGAGTTACAGATGGGAACCTAATCAAGAGACAGATTATAACTAAGAATAAATCAGCAGATAATGCTGGTAGTTACAAAAATACTAAAAGGACAAAACTAAAGGTTCTGAATCTGAGTGCACATGGCATTTGAAACAAAACAGGTGAAATGTAAATATAAATATGATTTGATGGCCAGCATAAATAAATATGATCTGATGACCATTTCAGAGAGAAGGCTGCAGGGTGAGTTAGATTGAGAGCTGAATATTCAAGGGTACATTTAGGAAGGACAGATAGCTTGGAAAAAGTGGAGGGGTAACTCTTTAAGCCTCTCGGTTGCAGTGGAGTAAAGGAGACACAAACTCTGCTTCTTCATAAAATACCTTTATTTCTTTGACCCAACTTCACACACAATTTTTCACCAACAAAATAGTGCCGCCTGTGATCCCTTTATATATCAGTGACTTCTATTGAGTAAGTGACATCAAATTAGGACTTAATTGGAAGGTCTGTTAACCCATTCCTAACAGTGACTTTGTTAATTATTGATGGTATTAGCACAGTAGAGAGCGATGACATTAGCTCAGCAAACCAGGATGTAGAAGCAGTTTGGATAGAGGTGACAAAATATGAAGGTAAAAAGTCTCTAGTGTGAGTGGTGTACAGGCCCCCTAACAGTAACCACATGTTAGGATAAGGTATAAAGGAAGAAATAATGCAAGCTTATCAGAAAGGTATGGCGATAACCTTGGGGGATTTTAACCTACATATAGGCTGGTAAATCAGATGGGGGAAAGGTAAGTGAGAAATTCATAGGATGGTTTCTGAATAGTTTCCTAGAGCGGCACATTCTGGAGCCAACCAGAGAACAGGCTATATTAGACCTGATGTTGTGCAATGAGACAGGATTAGTTCGTGACATTATTGTGAAGGCACCCTTGATAGCAGTATGATATAATATGATTGAATTTTACATTCATTTTGAGGGAGAGAACCGCAGGCCTAAGACTAATATTTTATACTTAACTAAGGGCATTTATGAGAGCTTGAAAGTAGAACTAGCTAGTGAACTGTCAAAATTAGGTTTAGGGCTAGGTCCACAGAGATCATGTGGTGGACATTAAAGGAATATTTCAGAATACTCAGAAAATGTACATTCCAGTGAGGAAGAAACATTCCAAGGGGAGGACCCACCATCTGTCGTTAACTGACAATGTTAAAGATAGTGCCAAACTAAAGCAAAAGCATTATTGCTCAAAGGTGGCTGACAGCTCAGAAGATAGGACAGAATACTGAGGAAAAAATAGAGTACAAGAGAAAGCTAACTAAAAATATAAAGACACACAAGAGTTTCTATAAGTATTTAAAAAGTAAATGAGTTAACAAAGTCAGTGTTGTAGACAACGAGTCTGGGAAATTAGTAATGGAAAATACGGAGATGCCAGATGAATTGGACAGGCATTTTGCATCGGTCTTCATTGTAGAGGGTACAAGCAACATCCCAGAAATAGCTGTAATCAGGAAATGGAATGGAGTGAGGAACTGAAGAAAATTACACACCAGGGGAGTGGTACTAAGAAAATTGTTGGAGCTGCGGACTGATGAGTCCCTGGATTCTGATGGATTTCATTCTAGGGTCTTAAAAAACGTGGTTAGTGAGATAGTTGGTTTTAATTTTCCAAAATTCCTGTGATTCGGGAAAGGTCCCATTAGATTAAAAGGGAGGAAACTGCTGACCAATTAGCCAAGCATCTTGTCATAGGAAAAATGGAAGCTATTATTAAAGATGTTATAGCAGGGTACTTAGATAAATTCATGGTAATCAGGCAGAGCCAACTTAGTTTTGTGAAAGGGAAATCATGTTTACCAATTTTTCGGAGTGCTTTCAAGAAGTAACAGGTGCTATGGATAAAGGGGAACCAGTGGATGTGTTGTATTTGGATTTACTGAAGGCATTTTATAAGGTGCCACATAAAAGGTTATTGTGGAAAATAAAAGCTCATGGTGTAAGAGATAATATTGGCATGGATAGAAGATTGCCTGGCTAGCAGGAAATAGTAGGCATAATAACAGAAAATGCTGGAAAAATTCAGCAGGCCTGGCAGCATCGATGGAGAGAGAAACAGTTAACGTTTTGAGTCCATATGACAGAACTGAAGAGGGATGGAGATGCAAAGAATTTTATAGTTGGAGAGGTGGCTGGAGGAGGGGGCAGAATAGAAGAACAGGGATTGGTTGGAGCAAAGGTGAGATTAACAAAGGTGTCATGGGTTCATGAAGGGAAGGTCATGTTTAACTAATTTAGTGGAATTCTTTGAGAACATTACATGTGCAGTGAATAATGGGGGTCCTGTGGATGTGGTGTATCTGGATTTCCAGAAGGCATTTGACAAGGTGCCGCACCAAAGACTGCTACATAAGATAAAGGTGCACAGTGTTACAGGTAATGTATTAACATGGATAGAGGATTGGTTAACTAACAAAGCAAAGAGTGGGGGTAAATGGGTGTTTTTCTGGTTGGCGATCAGTGACTAGTGGTGTGCCTCAGGGATCAATGTTGGGACCGCAATTATTTACGATTTACATATATGATTTGGAGTTGGGGACCAAGTGTAGTGTGTCAAAATTCGCAGATGACACTAAAATGGGTGGCAGAGCAAAGTGTGCAGGGGACGCTGAAAGTTTGCAAAGGGATATAGATAATCTAAGTGAGTGGGCGAGGATCTGGCAGATGGAGTACAATGTTGGTAAATGTGAGGTCATCCATTTTGGTAGGAATAACAGCAAAATGGACTATTATTTAAATGGTAAAAAATTGCAGCATGCTGCTGTGCAGAGGGACCTGGGTGTCCTTGTGCAGGAATCTCAAAGAGTTGGTTTGCAGGTGCAGCAGGTAATTAAGAAAGCAAATAGAATGTTGTCCTTTATTGCTAGAGGGATGGAGTTTAAAAACAGCGAGGTTATGTTGCAGCTGTATAAGGTGCTGGTGAGGCCACACCTGGAGTACTGTGTACAGTTTTGGTCTCCTTACTTGAGAAAGGATGTACTGGCACTGGAGGGGGTGCAGAGGAGATTCACTAGGTTGATTCTGGACTTGAGAGGGTTGACTTCTGAGGAGAGACTGAATAGGCTGGGGCTATACTCATTGGAATTCAGAAGAATGAGGGGAGATCTTGTAGAAACATATAGGATTGTGAAAGGAATAGGTAAGAGAAGCAGAGAAGTTGTTTCCACTGGCGGGTGAAACTAGAACTGGGGGCATGGCCTCAAAATAAGGGGAAGCAGATTTAGGACTGAGTTGAGGAGGAACTTCTTCACACAAAGGGTTGTGAATCTGTGGAATTCCCTGCTCAGTGAAGCAGTTGAGGCTACCTCATTGAATGTTTTTAAGGCAAGGATAGATAAATTTTTGAACAGTAAGGGAATTAAGGGTTATGGTGAGCGGGTGGGTAAGTGAAGCTGAATCCCCGAAAAGATCAGCCATGATTGAATGGCGGAGCAGGCTCGAGGGGCCAGATGGCCTATTCCTGCTCCTCGTTCTTATGTTCTTATGTCATGGACATAAAACAAAGGGAATATTAATGGTTCCATTAAGGACTGAAAAATGTTAATAGTGGCAAAAGGTAAGATAGCGGAACATAGAGAGTAGGCATAAATGGGTAATATTCTGGTTGGCAAGATGTAACGAGTCTGTGCTATAGAGATCAGTGCTGGCACCTCAACTTTTTACAATTTATTTAAATGGTTTAGATGAAGGGGTGAATATATGGTTGCTAAATTTGCTGATGGCACAAAGATAGGTAGGAAGGACGTCCAAAAACTTCCTGGTTAGGTGCGTTGGCCATGCTAAATTGCCCTTAGTGTCAGGGGGACTAGCAGGGTAAATATGTGGGGCTAAGGGGATAGGGGCTGGGTGGGATTGTGGTTGGTGCAGACTCGATGGGCCAAATGGCGGCCTCCTGCACTGTTGAGATTCTATGGATTCTAGGGAAAGTAAGTTGTAAAGAGGGCAGACAGCTACAAGGAATATTTTTTATTCATTCATGGGACGTGGGCGTTGCTGGCTGGCCAGAATTTATTGCCCATCCCTCGTTACCTGGGGGCAGTTGAGAGTCAACCACATTGCTGTGGCTCTGGAGTCCCATGTAAGCCAGACCAGGTAAGGACAACAGATTTCCTTCCCTAAAGGACATTAGTGAATCAGATGCGTTTTTCCGACAATTGAAGATTCAGCTTCACTTCCTTGCTGCTTTTATTTATAAAGCCAATGGGCCCATACTCCTTTTCAACATCCTTCTCAACTTGCCTTGCCACCTTCACAGATGTGTGTACTTTACTACCCCAAGTCCCATTGTTTAAAATTCTGCCATTCAGTTCACATTGCCTCATCTACCAAAATGTATCGCTTCACACTTCTCTGCACTAAATTTCATCCCTCATGTGTTGCCCATTTCACTGGACTGACTATGCCCTCTATGTTTATTACATTTGCTGTATACTAACATTTTGAGATTCATGCAGTAAGACACCCAGATCCCTCTGCATGTCAGCCGATTCTTAGTTCCAGATATTTTTTATTTAATTCAAGTTCCACCATCTGCCAGCAAGATTCGAACCTGGGTCCCCAGAACCTTAGCTGAGTTTCTGGATTAATAATCTAGTGCTAAGGTTAATTTAGTGGGCAAAGATCTGGCAAATGGAGTATAATGTGGGCAAATGTGTAAATGCCCATTTTGGCAGGAAGAATATAAAATAAACCTATTGCTAAATGATAAGAGGTTGTAGAGCTCTGACATGCAGAGGGATCTTTGTGTCTCACTGCATGAATCTCAAAATGTTAGTATTCAGGTACAGCAAATGTAATAAACATAGAGGGCAAGTGGGCATAGATAGCCCAGTGAAATGGGCAACACGGGGATGAAATTTAGTGCAGAGAAGTGTGAAGCGATACATTTTGGTAGGTGAGGCAATGTGAACTGAATGGCAGAATTTTAAACAACGGGACTTGGGGCGTTGAAGTACACATATCTGTGAAGGTGGCAGGGCAAGTTGAGAAGGGTGTTGAAAAGTAGTATGGGCCCACTTATAAATAAAAGCAGCAAGGAAGTGAAGCTGAATCTTCAGACACTGGTGAGGTCCCAGCTGGAATATCGTGGCTAATTCTGAGTATCACATTTTACAAAGGATGTCAAGACCATGATGCAAATAAGATATCCTAAAATGGTACATGGGATGAAAATGTTCAGTTGTAGAGAGCAGAGAAATTCCAGTTTTGTATGATCTGGAAATTTTGAAATGCTGCCCTGTATAGTTTCTGCCTATATTGCAGCGTTTAATTGGAGTTATTGAGTTTTTCTTGTGGGAAGTGATAGACTTGCATGCTTCATGACCATCTGCTGAAACACTTTGAAAGTTAATGATTGGAATTTCAGTCTGCAGGTTACTTAAGGGTTACTGAGTGTTAGCACTCAGCTGGATGGTTATCCTGCTGCTGCACTTTAGATAACAAGAAAGTGACTCTTTAAGCTGTCATTCAGTGGTGCCACTGTTTGCTGTCTCATTGTGTTTATTTTGTTTCCTGCAGTGGAACAGCCATGGTTACGAAATTGCAAAGATATTTGGTGGGAAATTCGCCTTCATCTCTCCAGTTTGGCTTCAGATCCAGAAGAAGGGAGTTCAGCTATACCATATCACCGGTCACCATGACATAGACCGAGGTATCGTCTTTGTTCCTGGCTGTGTTAAACTAGCAAGGTGGTAGAGTTCCAGCTCGTGTGTAGATTTGACCTGGTAGGAGGAGGTGTTAACTTTGCAGAGTCCTTTGGAAAGATGGGGTACCGTTTGGCGAAACAAAAACACATGACTTCTTCAGAACTAAAGAGGGAGAAATGTGATGAATTTTTTCCTGTATAAGGGGGGGGTGTAGTAGCTGGAATAAAGTAGAAGGTCAGTGATTGTGGGAGCTAGGAGAGAGTACAAGCATAGATGTGTAGGGCATAAGATAGGGGAACATTAATGGCAGAAGCAAGTGCTAGGAGCTGTATAAATACTTGACACTTGAGGCCCATGCTGGGATTAACTTCTGAGGTCTGCTCATGGTGGGATATTGGGTATGTTGGTACAGTAGGTTTAATGGCAAGGGGAGACAGGTGGATGTGTTGGCACCAAGTGGCACGGGGCTTATGAAGGCCCATGGAAATGGGTAGAGGAACATAAGTTGGCATGGAAGGTATGAGAGAGGTCTTGGGGTGGGTAGGATTGGCATTGGGGCATAGAGTGTGACTGAGTATGAGGGACAAGAATATGAGCTGTTTATATTTTAATACTTGTGAAACCCTTTGACAAAGTGCTGGTGCGCTGAGGCAGATCTTCTGCCCAGCCTGCCACCGCTCCGGCAGCCTCACTCCACATTCGTTCCGGGCTCACCTGGCCTGACTCCCAGGCAATCCTGCCAACCCAGCACGAAATCCCAACTTCCAGGCCATTTTCACTGAGCTGGGAAATGTCTGGGCTCTGAAAATTCAGGCCTATATGTGGCGTGGCGGGCTTGCTTTCTGTACAAGATGGGTTAATTACCAAACTTGAGTGTCAATAGGATGAGAAACCCAGACGACAGTCTGTCTAGTTGGTGTTCAGCGATGGATACAGAATGGTGAGAGCATGGTGGGGAAGTCAGAGGTGTGATTTTGAAGCACCAATTTAATTAATTAATATTGTTCCTGAAGTTGGTAAAAATACCTCTTGAGGCTGGTATGAGTCAAAATAGAGTAGGCTTTATCCTCACAAGCTTATGGGAGAACTTGACCCCTTGAAAGCGGAAGCCAAAGTTCTCCCTGAACACAAGAAGCGTGGACCTTTATACATCAGGGTTCCCAATACAAGTCATGAAGCAAAGTCCAGTTAACAGTCCTTGATCATAAATTATAGTTCCTTTAACAGCTTCTGATACACTCTCTGGTTTATGGTTAGAGACTATCTGGTATCCTTGGGTCATAAAGCACAATTCTCCTGGTAATTGTAGTCAAGATGCAACCTCTGGTGCCCCGCTCTTCCCGAAGCCTTTCCTTTGAAGTGACTGTGTGCGATTGCAGCTGTTCCAGTGGGAGTCCTCCTTCAAACGGCCATTCTCGCACTCTACCATTTGGTAGCTGCTTCCTTTGTTTAAATCATACACAAGAAAAAGTAAGACTTACAACCCTGCATCTACATTTAACTGTCTGTTTTATCAGAATGATATAAACAAGCAAGGGAACCATGAACAAATGGCTTATACTACTACCAGGAGCAATATAAACAAAGGGGAGACTAGCCATAAGGAAGGGTTATGTTTGTGATACATTCCAGGTACAAAGTTCAACCTTTTAGGTACAAAATACATTGAGTACAAAAAAACATTAACCCTTTCCCTTCTTCAGTTCCAGGCTTCAAGTCCAGTGAACTGTACTGAGAAAAGAGATTTGCATTTATATAGCACTTTTCACAACCAAAGTCTGAAAGCACTTTATGGCTAATGAACTACTTCTGATGTGTAGTCATTGTTATAATGTAGGACAACCAACTCCCACTAAGCAAGCTCCCACAAACAGCAATGAGCAGATCATCTTGATTGAGGAATAAATATATTGACTGGAGCATCAGGGATAACTCCCTGTTCCTCCTCGCAATAGTAGCCTGGAATCTTTTGCAGCCACCTGACAGGGTTTACCATCGCATCTGAAAGACAGCATCTCCGACACTGCTGCATTCCCTCAGTATTGCACTGGAGTGTTAGCCTTAATATGTGTGTTCCTGTCCTGGACAGCAACTTGAACTTGCAACCTCTGACCCAGAGGTGTGAATGCTACCTACTGACTTACAGTCAACACATTTAGCAAAGCTACTTAGAACGAAGTTGCTGTCTACGCTGGACTCAAATGTGGATTTTCATGGTGAAATGCCTAATCCATGGCGTCTGTATATAGTTTGTCCCAGTCTGTATTATGAGCTATCTTTGTTCTGTGATTGAAGTGAATCCTGATTTCTGAAGTCTGATCATTCTTTCTGCTTTTCATTTTTCAATTTATTATCTTCTTTCTATTGAGCAGTGGTCTGCATTTATTGCTTTGATTCGCGAACACTTCTCCCTGTAGTGAAAATCAAATCCCAGGCTGTTGATACCAACATTAGCTAGGAGCAGATTTCCTGGCTGTTTTTATTTGTTGGATCTCAGTCATGCATTAGCCTAGGAAAGATCATTGGGTGATGGAGTTTAACTTGAAAGTCTCCTTTGAAGAAATTCTGTAGCACAGTTGTAGAGAAAGACTTTGATGCCTTTGTGATGTTGTATTTAAACCACAAGATGGTAGTTGTGTTACAGGACTGCTTCAGGCCAAGCACCCTTGTCACTGTCTGTAAATTATACAGTGTACATTAAAGAATGTATTTTCTGATACATAAAATGTCTTCTGCCCTGATTGAAATCTTTTGTCTTCACTGCATCTCTGGTCATTTTCTTTTTGACAAATCACTGCCACCGGCACGGGACCCGCGTGTCTGTGGCTAACACGGGACCCGCGTGTCTGTGGCGATATGGAGCGACTGAGGAGGAGATGGATTGATGTATGACGTGAGGGTGGGCAGTAACACAAATGCAGACAGACTGATGGGAAAAAATACCATTAACTGTCAAGTGCTTGATTGGAAAACAGAAGATTGTTAAATGGCTAAAGTGATATATTTAGTGGTATAATGGGCGACAGCATAGCATTAGTGGATGTATCTGAGAGCCAGAATATGAAAAGTTAGGGAACGGGCAGGTTTATAGGGAAGTATGAACAGCTGGCAAAGTGAATTAATATCCCAGGGAGCTGGTCAAAGAGAGAGATTACTGGAGACTAAGGTTGCAGCATGTTCCCACAGCTGGAGAGGGACATCAGAGGAAGTCGGTCCTCTTGCTATACACTGGGAGGATTATTGTATAACAACAAGTGATCAGAATTGTGTGGTCTGATTTTGTCCAGTGCTTTCGTTAGAATTTATGTGTAGCTGTTGACATTGATGTTAAGAAAAAGATTAACTTGACTTGGGTGCATGCATAAGGCCTGGATGGTGTGTGAATCACACACTGAAATGATCTGCATCCAAATGGGAAGCTTGCTTCTTTATAAGTCAAATGATATTGAACTGTTCTTCCTGGCAAAGCCGTGATGGTTACATTCCCCTTGCTTGGTTCTTTATACATCAGGGTATCTTATTTTAAAAGCTGCAAATGATTTGTCATAAATAATTCCTCTGTTATGTACTTTGACTTCCTGAAGGAGGAGGCTTGTTTAAATGGGAAAATGTTATACTTTGACATACCTAACCTGACTTGTGTTATTGGTGAACAGGCTGGATGAAGACTGTGAGAGCAGAGAGCAAAGCTGTCAGTTTTGGTGAGTAACAGAATTTTTGTTTGCCTGTTTCATCGACCCAGTTAAATAGCTTTTTGTTCTGGCATTACTACACTTGTACTAATGTGATCATCTTCTCCAATCTCTCAAAACTCACATTCTCTGCAAGTGCACTGTGGTTCAATTCATGCAGTTGGTGGATCTGGGTAATCTTGGACACTGACTGGGCCTGTCGGAGAGGAACGGAGTAACTGTTGTTACAAGTTACTGGGGCCTTGATGTGAGGTCAGAAAGTGTTCTGAGGGAGAGAGTAATTGGTGTTCTGTACAAAATCACATGCCTGCTGGATAAAAGTACAAAAAGAAGGAAGATTTTATAAAGCTCATCTCATAAAATCCCTGCAGTGCAGAAGGAGGCCATTCGGCTCATCAAGTCTGCACCAATCACAATCCCATCCAGGCCCTATTCCCATTGCCCCATGATTTACTCTAGCTAGTCTCCCTGACACTAAGGGGCAATTTATCATGGCCAATCCACCTAACCTCCACATCTTTGGACTGTGGAAGGAAACCAGAGCACCCGGAGAAAACCCATGCCGACACGGGGAGAACGTGCAAACTCCACAGAGACACTGACCTGAGGCTGGAATTAAATCCGGGTTCCTGGAGCTGTGAGACAGCAGTGCTAACGACTGTGCCACCGTGCCGCTGGCGTTATGTTCGACTGCAATGAAGTATTGTATCCAGTTCAGGCTGCCACACCCCTTGGGGGGGTGCAGAGGAGACATACTAGAATGGTTCCAGGCATGAGAGATTTTCAGCTACAAGGTTAAGTTGGTGAAACTTGGGATGTTCGCCTCCAAGCAAAGGAGATTGAGGAGGGAGTGAACTGAAGGAGAAGATAATGACAGGTTTAGGTAGGTAGACAAAGTAAAGCTGTTTCCATTAGAAGATGGTAGGAAGACTAGGGAACACCCCTTTTGGGCAAGCATTGCAAGGGGATGTGAGGAAGAAGGATTTTATGCAGTGAATGTTCCTGGTACTCGTTGTTTACACGGGTGGTGGAAGCAGAGACAGTAATGGTTTCCAAAGGAAATTGGATTGGAATTGAAGGAAATAAACTTGCAAAACCATGGAAATAGAATAGAATAAACTGACTGGATTGATGAATGGCACAGACGCAATGGACCAAATGGTCTCCTCCTTCACCATAATGACTCAATAACCGTGTTATCCTAGGAATTCTGACATGTGTCTGGCATCGAGTTGTACGGGGGGGGGATTCTTTTGTTTGAAACATAGATTTCTCGATTGGACTGTATTCGAGTCAGATGTTTCAATCGATATTGGTGGTGGAAAATGCAGGGCTTCAGAATGAAAGTATATTCTGTCTCTTTTTTCATGCTAATTCTCCCAGACTCCATCAAATTTCACAGACCGACAGACTGTCTCCTTTCTGCCCTGTAGCGATTTGTTTTGGGGATTTGGGGAGGTGAGAATTGGAAAAGCTCTCTACAGTCCATTCCACCTGTCCCAAAGTGAACATCTCTCCATTACCTATTCTCTCAAATATCAACCCAATTCTCTCTGACAATCTGTTTGACACACCTCTCTGACACATTCGCTGCCCTCTATGTTAAGTATTCATTTTCTTTATTCTAAGATTCAACCTATATCCCTGATGGGATAATCTAAAACACATTATTGGAGTTCAGTTAAACTATTTCTTTAAGAATTTTAAATGACATTTCTCCCCAGCCGCCTTCTCTCCAATGCTAATAGTCTAAACTTTTCCTTTGTAGCTGATGACCAGAATGTCAGTTTGCTTGACCTTCTCTGCACTGGTTTCAATAACGGAATATTCAAGTTGGTGTTTTGAATTGTACATAGCTGTCTGTGTGGCTGTGTCTGTCTGTACGCTTCCTTTTAGCTTTTTTGAAGCTGATTTTGTTTTTCTCATTTCTATTTAACTCCCAGTTCCCCGAATTATGTTTGATTCCTGGACATTCCGTGACTATGAAACTCTTTTTAATAGTGAGGATGAGATCGAGGAGCTGACAGAGGCACTGGTGCACACAGCAAAGGTCAGTCATTCCCATTCAGGGCCTGTGCTCTCTTCCATTAGGCAATTTTTAAATTCCTTCATTAGGCCGCGATTATTTGTCCATCCCTAACCTAACTGCTCTTGAGAAGGTGGTGGTGAGCGGCCTTCTTGAACCACTGCTGTCTCTGAGGTCTAGGTACACCCACAGTCCTGTTAGGGAGGAAATTCCAGGATTTTGACCCAGTGACGGTACGGCAATAGATTTCAAGTCAGGATGGTGAGTGACTTGGAAGGGAATATCCTGGTGGTGGTGTTCCCATGTGTCCGCTGACCTTGTCCTTCTAGATGGTAGTGGCCATGAGTTTGGAAGGTGCTGTCCAAGAAACCTTGGTGAGTTCCTGCAGTGCAACTTGTAGATAGTACACACGGCTTTCACTGTTCATCAGTGGTGGAGGGATTGAATGTTCAAAGTGTAGCCATCAAATGGGCTGCTTTGTCCTGGATGGTGTTGAGCTGCTTGTGTTGTTGGAACTGCAGTCATCCAAGCAAGTGGAAAATATTCCATCACACTCCTAACTTCTGCCTTGTAGATAGTGAAAAGGCTTTGGGGAGTCGGGAAGTGATTTACTTTCCACGGTATTCTCTGCCTCAGACATACTCTTGTAGCCGAAGAATTGATATGGCTAGTCCGGTTGAGTTTCTGGTCAATGGTAACCCCAGGATGTTGATAGTGAACAATTCAATGATGGTAATGCCATTGAATGTCAAGGGGCTATGTTTACATAAGAACATAAGAAATAGGAGCAGGAGTAGGCCATCTAGCCCCTCGAGCCTGCCCCGCCATTCAGTAAGATCATGGCTGATCTGAAGTGAATCAGTTCCACTTACCCGCCTGCTCCCCATAACCCTTGATTCCCTTAGCGATCAGAAATCCATCTATCCGTGACTTAAACATATTCAACGAGGTAGCCTCCACCACTTCAGTGGGCAGAGAATTCCAGAGATTCACCACCCTCTGAGAGAAGAAGTTCCTCCTCAATTCTGTCCTAAACTGACCCCCCTTTATTTTGAGGCTGTGCCCTCTAGTTCTGGTTTCCTTTCTAAGTGGAAAGAATCTCTCCACTTCTACCCTATCCAGCCCCTTCATTATCTTATATGCCTCTATAAGATCACCCCTCAGCCTTCTAAACTCCAACGAATACAAACCTAATCTTCTCAATCTCTCCTCATAATCTACACTCCTCATCTCCGATATCAACCTGGTGAACCTTCTCTGCACTCCCTCCAAGGCCAATATATCCTTTCGCAAGTAAGGGGACCAAAACTGCACACAGTATTCCAGCTGCGGCCTCACCAATGCCTTGTACAGATGCAGCAAGACTTCTCTGCTTTTATATTCTATCCCCCTCGTGATAAATGCCAACATCCTATTTGCCTTCTTGATCACCTGTTGTACTTGCAGACTGATTTTTTGCAACTCATGCACAAGGACCCCCAGGTCCCTTTGCACAGTAGCATGTTGTAATTTTTTTCCATTTAGATCCTCTCTTGTTGGAGATGGTCATTGTCTGCCACTTGTGTGGCATGAATGTTACTTGCCAGTTGTCAGCCCAAGTCTGGATATTGTCCAGGTCTTGCTGCATTTGGACATGGGCTGCTTCAGTATCTGAGGAATCGCGAATGGTGCTGAACATTGTGCAATCATTAGTGAACATCCTCACTTCTGACCTTATGATGGAAGGAAGATCATTGATGAAGCAGCTGAAGATGGTTGGGCCTAGGACACTAGAATCATAGAATCCTGCAAAGCAGGAGGAGGCCATTCAGCCATTGAGTCTGCACCGAACACAATCCCACCCAGGTCCTATCCCCATAACCCCATGCACTTAACCTATCTAGTCCCCCTGACACCAAGAGGCAATTTAGCATGGCCAATCTACCTAACCCGCACATCTTTGGACTCTGGGAGGAAACCGGAGCACCCGGATGAAACCCACGCAGACACGGGGAAAATGTGCAGACTCCACACAGTCGGTGACCCAAGCCAGGAATTGAAGCCGGGTCCCTGGCACTGTGAGGCAGCAGTGCTAACCACTGTGCTAACGTGCCGCCTAACCTGAGGAACTCCTGCAATGATGTCCTGAGACTGAGATGATTGACCTCCAAACACTACAAACATCTTCCTTCCAGGTATGACTCCAAACAGTTTTCCTCCTGATTCCCATTAATTCCAGTTTTGCTCAGGCTCCTTGATGCGCTACTCAGTCAAATGCAGTCTTAATGTCAAGGGCAGTCGCTCTCACCTCACCTCTGGAGTTCAGCTCTTTTGTCTATGTTTGGACCAAGGTTGTAACAAGATCAGGAGCTGAGTGACCCTGGCAAAACCCAAACTGAGTGTCAGTGAACAGGTTATTGCTGAATAAATGCCGCTTGATAGCCCTGTTGATAACCCCTTCCATCACTTTGCTGATGATCTAGAGTAGACTGATGGGGCGGCAATTGGCTGGGTTGGATTTGTCCTGTTTCTTGTGTACAGGACATACCTAGGCAATTTTCCACGTTACCGGGTAGATGCCAGTGTTGTAGCTGTACTGGAAGAGCTTGGCTAGGGGAGCGGCAAGTTCTGGAACACGTGCCTTCAGGACTATTGCTGTAATATTGTCAGGGCCCATTGCCTTTGCAGTTATCCAGTGCCTTCAGTTGTTTCCTGTTATCACGTGGAGTGAATCGAATTGGCTGAAGACTGACATCTATGATGATGGGGGACTTTCTGAGGAGACCGAGATGGACCATCCACTTGGCACATCTGGCTGACAATTGATATGAATGCTTCAGCCTTTTGCACTGATGTGCTGGGCTCCTCCGTCATTTACGATGGAGATATTTGTGGAGCCTCCCCTTCCAGTGAGTTGTTTAATTGTCCACCACCATTCACGACTGGATGTGGAAGGACTGCAGAGCTTAGATCTGATCCGTTGGTTGTGGGATCGCTTAGCTTTGTCTATCACTTGCTGCTTCTGCTGTTTGGCATGCAGGTAGTCCTGTTTGGTAGTTTCACCAGGTTGACACCTCGTTTTTAGGTATCCTGCTCTCTTCATTAAGAAATTATCTTGGAAGGAGAAAGTTGTAAGATCTTCCTTCCCCTCCCTTGCATCAGTCATTTGCCTGGGAAGATCAGTGGGACCCTCCTTCCTCTTAAGGACAGAGTTTGTATGGTGCCTTCTGGCCCATAATCAGCATGTTTGTGTGTAAGATGTGTGTATTTCATTGTCCTCAGAGTGATTTTCTTCATTTAAAACAAATTCCAGCAGCAGACCTTTTTGCTAATTTAAAAAATAAAGACTATTTGTTATCTCACACTTGCTCCAGATGTTTAAAATGCAATGTTTCAACCACAGTACCACACACTCAAGGATTAGATATAGATGAAGACAAAGCCATTATCATAAAATTGGAACTCGTAACTCAGCCTTTATATCGATGCAGACATAAGAACATAAGAACATAAGAAATAGGAGCAGGAGTAGGCCATCTAGCCCCTCGAGCCTGCCCCGCCATTCAATAAGATCATGGCTGATCTGACGTGGATCAGTACCACTTACCTGCCTGATCCCCATAACCCTTAATTCCCTTACCGATCAGGAATCCATCCATCCGCGCTTTAAACATATTCAGCGAGGTAGCCTCCACCACCTCAGTGGGCAGAGAATTCCAGAGATTCACCACCCTCTGGGAGAAGAAGTTCCTCCTCAACTCTGTCTTAAACCGACCCCCCTTTATTTTGAGGCTGTGTCCTCTAGTTTTAACTTCCTTACTAAGTGGAAAGAATCTCTCCGCCTCCACCCTATCCAGAGTGTCAGTTTCAATCTGAAAACTGGCGTGTATCTCTCCAGCTGCACAGCCGAGTTTTTTCTCTGTGCACCACAGATTTGGGAGTCTGGATTGCAGCATCACTCTGGCAAGGTGGGGTCTGATGGAACCGACAAGGCTGGCGCCGCAGAGATCAGGCCGCCATTTTTAAAGGGCACACTGATCCCCACCTCACCATGGACACAGAAGATCCCCCTACAAGCATTGGGCAATCCCCTTTCTACCACCCCCCCCTACCTTCCTCGACATGAACCTGATCACCTCGTCGAAGGGGGTGGGGAAAATCAACAAATGGCCATTGCGGGATTAGTGCCTGTGGCTAGTGCGGCCACTAAATTGTGGCATGTAAAATCGAATATTCTCACACTTGTATAGAGTATGATACTCCCTACCCATTAGTGAATTCCTTCAATAGGATCCTCCCTCCTCTCATGTCCTTAGGGAAAGCGAGCAGGATTCGTGGCCTCCTTGCAGTCCCCTGAGGTAAGAAAGTGGTTTCAAGCCTTTCAGGTTAGTCGAGTGTTGTATGCTTCTACCCAAAAGCAGACGAGAGAGACCACAGGAATTTTTACCTCAGTGGGCTCTCCTGTCAACAGCAATTCGAATGCTGATGTCAGGACTGGAAAGACCTGGACTGGGAATGTCAGGTTAGCGCAGGGTATGACTGGTCAGGTGGGCTCCAACCTTAAACTGGACCAAAGTTTTGAAAAGAGACATGGTCTCCGAAATGACACACATTTCGTGTCATTTCGAAATGTCCTGATAAATGTTAACAGAGATGGGCAGTGCCTGAAGCAGGAGCCAGAGGCATTGGGTGAGGGTGTGATGTGAGGGTTTTTCTCTGGCCCTGTGGGATCATTGTAGATTTGGGGAGGGGTTAAACTTTGTGTCTTTTTGCTTCCTGATTCCAAATAAATATACTTTGCTGCAGCTTATCAGAGTCTCGGTCCTAAAGCTGAGCGATGATAAGGGCACGGCCTGCAATTGTTTGGTATATCTCGAGCCAAGTTCACGCTGATCCCTCCCAATAACTGCTTTTTGGGTAGTTAATGCAGACATTACTGAACCAAGTATCATTTTACTGCACTCTGAGAGAGAGGATTAACTACTTGGGAAAAGTGAAGACCTGCTTTATGGAGAGATGCTGCATTGCCTTCTAGCTGACCAGATTTGCACCTCACTGGGTCTCAAAGTCAGCACCTTGGACCGCCCCACATGTGACAGGTGGGCGAGATGCCATGGCATTACTGCAGCCATTTACTGGAGGTCCAACCAACTGTGGCTGTTCTGAGGGATCCCCATGTCCCAACACACATTGAATACTTTAAAGGTTCAAGGGCCTAATTGGCCCTATCCTTCCCAAGATTACCTTTTTACTATTGATCTATTTATAAAAGGGTATTGGATTCTCTGTAATATTAGGCACTGAACCAATCACATACTCTCTTCGCCCCTCATTCCTTTTAGATTGTCATGCTTTCTATATTTGGCTTGACAGTCTCCTGTATTATGAATCTTACAATTATCATAAGCCTCATTTTTCTATCTCATTTGACTTCTATAACTTTATAATCACCCAGCGGACTCTAGTTGTGGAAGTCCTTGCTTCCTCCTTCGTGGGAATGTGATGACTCTAGCTGTACTGTCTTCTCTCCAAGTTTCCTATTGTTCAATTACTGTTTTTTATTACCAATTTTTGATTCCAGTTGATTTGGGCCAGATTATTTCTCAATTGTTTGAAGCCAGCCTTTCTCCAATTAAATTTATTTGTGGTTGATCGTAGCTCATCTTTTTCCATCACTGTTCAAAACTGGATGATATTGTGGTCACTGTTCCCCAAACCTACAGTAACAACTTACATTTATACAGCACCTTTAATATAATGTCTCAAGTGCTTCACAGGAACATTTTAAAATTAAGTATGACATGGCGTCAAGTAAGGAGCTGTCAGATTAGAAGACCAAAAGCTTGGTCAAAGAGGTGGGTTTTAAGGAGTAGCTTGGGTAGGAAAGCAAGGTGTAGTGGGGGGGGGGGATTTCAGAGCTTGGGACTGAGCTAACTGAAGACACATCCACAATGACAAAGCAGTTAAAATTGGGAATGCTCCAGAGGCCAGAATTAGAGAGGAATGCAGATATCTTAAAGGGTTGTGGGGTTGGAAGAGATTACATAGGGGAGGGAGGGGTCATGGAGAAATTTGAAGATGAGGATGAGAATTGAGAAGTCGAGACATTGCTTGACCGGCAGCCAATGTGGATCAGTGAGCGCAGGAGTGATAGGCAAATGGGACTTACTGCAAGTTAAGACACAGACAGCAGAGTTTTGGATGATGTCAAGTTTAGGGAGGGTATATTGTGGGAGGCCAGCTGAGAGTGTGGTGAATATTTGGCATGTCAGCTACTCTCTCAAACTTTTACAGATGCACCATAGAAAGCATTCTTTCTGGTTGTATCACAGCTTGGTATGGCTCCTGCTCTATCCAAGACCACAAGGAACTACAAAAGGCCCAGTCCATCACTCAAACCAGCCTCCCATCCATTGACTTTGTTTGCACTTCCCAATGCCTTGGCAAAGCAGCCAGCATAATTAAGGACCCCACGCATACCAGACATTCTCTCTTCCATCTTCTTCCATCGAGAAAAAGATACAAAAGTCTGAAGTCACGTCCCAACCGACTCAAAAACAGCTTCTTCCCTGCTGCTGTCAGGCTTTTGAATGGACATATCAGGCACTAATTGATCTTTCTCTACACCCCAGCTATGAATGTAACCCTACATTCTACACTCTCTCCTTTCTTTCTCTATGAACGGTATGCTTTGACTGTATAGTAAGAAATCTCACAACACTCGACTAAAGTCTAACAGGTTTATTTGGTAGCATGAACTTTCGGAACGCTGCTCCTTCATCAGGTGAGTGGAGGATTGGGTTCACAAACAGGGCATATATAGACACAAACTCAATTACAAGATAATAGTTGGAATGCGAATCTTAACAGGTAATCAAGTCTTTACAGGCATAGACAATGCGAGTAGAGAGAGGGCTAAGTACAGGTTAAAGAGGTGCGAATTGTCTCAAGCTAGGGCAGTTCGTGAGATTTTGCAAGCCCAGGCTGAATGGTGGGGGTCACAGGTAGTGTGACATGAACCCAAGATCCCGGTTGAGGCAGTTCTCATGTGTGAGGAACTTGGCTATCAGTTTCTGCTTGGCGATTCTGCATTGTCATGTGTCTTGAAGGCCGCCTTGGAGAACGCTTACCTGAAGATCGGAGACTGAATGCCCTTGACTGATGAAGTGTTCCCCGACAAGAAGGGAACGCTCCTGCCTGGTGATTGTCAAGCGGTGTCCGTTCATCTGTTGTTGTAGCGTTTGCATGATCTCGCAGATGTACCATGCCTCAGGATATCCTTTCCTGCAGCGTATCAGGTGGACAACGTTGGCCCAGTTGCATGAGTATGTAGCATGTACTTGGTGGATGGTGTTCTCACGTGAGATGATGGCATCTGTGTCGATGATCAGGCACACCTTGCAGAGGTTGCTGTGGCAGGGTTTTGTGGTGTCATGGTCGATGTTCTTCTGAAGGCTGTGTAGTTTGCTGTGAACAATGGTCTGTTTGAGGTTGTGCGGTTGTTTGAAGGTAAGTAGTGGGGTTGAGGGGATGACCTTGGCGAGATGTTCGTCTTCATCAATGACATGTTGAAGGCTCCGAAGAAGATGGCATAGTTTTTCTGCTCCGGGGAAGTACTGGACGATGAAGCGTGCTCTGTCGGCCGTGTCCCGTGTTTGTCTTCTGAGGAGGTCGGTGCGGTTTTTCACTGTGGTGCCGTCAATCAATGAGTCGATCGCCATGTCCTGTTCTTACCAGGGTGTCTTTCAGCGTCTGGAGGTGTCTGTTGCGTTCCTCCTCCTCTGAGCAGATCCTGTGTATACGGAGGGCTTGTCCATAGGGGATGGCTTCTTTAACGTGTTTAGGGTGGAAGCTGGAGAGGTGGAGCATCGTGAGGTTATCCGTGGGCTTGCGGTACAGTGAAGTGCTGAGGTGACAGTCCTTGATGGAGATGCGTGTGTCCAAGAATGCAACCGATTCTGGAGAGTAATCCATGGTGAGTCTGATGGTGGGATGGATGTTGTTGATGTCATCATGTAGTTGTTTCAGTGATTGTTCGCCGTGAGTCCAAAGGAAGAAAGTGTCATCGATGTATCTAGTGTATAGCGTTGGTTGTAGGTCCTGTGCGGTGACGAGGTCTTGTTCGAACCTGTGCATGAAGATGTTGGCATATTGAAGTTTGAATTTGGTCCCCATGGCTGTTCCATGTGTCTGGATGAAGAACTGGTTGTTGAAGGTGAAGACGTTGTGGTTCAGGATGAAGCGGATGAGTTGTAGAATTGAATCTGGAGATTGGCAGTTGTCGATATTGAGTACTGAGGCAATTGCAGCAATGCCATCGTTGTGGGGATGCTGGTGTAGAGTGCCGAGACGTCCATTGTTACGAGGAGTGTTCCTGGTTCAACTGCTCCATGAGTGCTGAGTTTCTGTTCGAAGTCGTAGTGTCATGGCAGAAGCTGGGGGCCTTGTGCGATGGGCTCATACTACTTACTGTGCCCACCCCAGTCCAACGCCGGCATGTCTAACCATGGCTTTGTTTGTATGGCATGCAAGAAACAATACTTATCACTAAATACTAATTTTGATTTGATTTATTGTCACATGTATTAATATACAGTGAAAAATATTATTTCTTGTGTGTTATTCAGACAAAGCATATCGTTCATAGAGAAGGAAAGGAGAGAGTGCAGAATGCAGTGTTACAGTCATAGCTAGGGTGCAGAGAAAGATCAACTTAGTGTGAGGTAGGTTCATTCAAGAGTCTGATGGCAGCAAGGAAGAAGCTCGTCTTGAGTCGATTGGTACGTGACCTCACACGTATCTTTTTCCCTATGGAAGAAGGTGGAAGAGAGAATGTTCGGGGTGCGTGGGGTCCTTAATTACACTGGCCGCTTTGCTGAGGCAGCGGGAAGTGTAGACAGAGTCAATGGATGGGAGGCTGGTTTGTGTGATGGATTAGGCTACATTCACAGTCTTTTGTAGTTTCTTGCGGTGTTGGGCAGAGCAGGAGTTATACCAAGCTGTGATATACAGCCAGAAAGAATGCTTTCTGTAAAAGTTGGTGAGAGTCATAGCTAACGTGTCAAATTTCCATAGTCTTCTGAGAAAGTAGAGGCGTTGGTGGGCTTTCTTAACTATAGT
This sequence comes from Mustelus asterias, assembly GCF_964213995.1. Taxonomy (NCBI): domain Eukaryota; kingdom Metazoa; phylum Chordata; class Chondrichthyes; order Carcharhiniformes; family Triakidae; genus Mustelus; species Mustelus asterias. The sequence continues at coordinate 73,415,281 of NC_135809.1, forward strand.
GTTGGCATGGGGGGACCCGGACAGGTTGTTGGTGATCTGGACACCTAAAAACTGGAAGCTTTTGACCATTTCTACTTTGTCCCCATTGATGCAGACGGGCACGTTCTCCACTACGCTTCCTGAAGTTGATGACAATCTCCTTTTGTTGACATTGAGGGAGAGATTATTGTCATGGCACCAATCCAACAGCTTCTCTACCTCATTTGTGTACTCTGCCTCATTGTTTGCAATCCGACCCACTATGGTGGTGTCATCAGCAAACTTGAAAATCGAGTTGAAGGGGAATTTGGCTGCACAGTCATAGATGTATAAGGAGTATAGTATGGGGCTGAGAACACAGCCTTGTGGGACACCGGTGTTGAGGATGACCGTGGAGGAGGTGTTGTTGCCTATCCTTACTGATTCTAGTCTGTGGGTTAGGAAGTTCAGGATCCAGTCGCAGATGGAGGAGCCAAGGCTCAAGCCATGGAGTTTGGAGATAAACTTCGTAGGAATAATGGTGTTGAAGGCTGAGCTGTAGTCAATAAATAGGAGTCTGGCATAGGTCTTTGTTATCTAGGTGTTCTGGGGTTGAGTGCAGGGCCATGGAGATCGCGTCGGCTGTGGACCTGTTGCAGCAATAGGCAAACTAGTGGATCCAGGCAATCCGAGAGGTTGGAATAGATTCGTGCCATGACTAACCTTTCGAAGCACTTCATAATGATGTATGTCAGCGCCACTGGACGATAGTCATTAAGGCACGCTGCTTGGCATTTCTTTGGTACTGGGATGATGGCCATCGTCTTGAAGCAGATAGAGACCTCACATTGTTGTAAAGAGAGGTTGAAGATGTCAGTGAATACCTCCGCCAGCTGATCCATGCAGGATCTGAGTGCTCGCCCGGGTATCCCATCAGGGCCAGTCGCTTTCTGTGAGTTGACCTTCTGCAATGGTGACCTCAGATGCATGTTCATCTGAGGCTTCCAGGGTGGAGGGCATACCCTCGCTGACCTCTTGCTCAAAATGGGCATAGAATTTATTGAGCTCATTAGGGAGGGATGCGTTGGAGCCGGGGATTTTACATGCCTTCAGCTTGTAGCATGTTATGTCTTCCAAACCTTGCCATAGTTGGCGGGGATCCATGTGGCTAGCCTGGGACTCTAGCTTGGTCCGGTACTGTCTTTTGGCATCTTTGATGGATCTCCTTAGATCATATCTGGCTTTCTTGTATAGCAAGAAGTCTCACAACACCAGGTTGAAGTCCAACAGGTTTATTTGGTAGCAAATAACATAAGCTTTCGGAGCACTGCTCCTTCGTCAGATGGAGTGGAAATGTGCTCTCAAACAGTGCAAACAGACACAAAATCAAGTTGCAGAATACTGATTTAGAATGCGAATACCTACAGCCAGCTAGGTCTTAAAGGTACAGACAATGTGGGTGGAGGGAGCATTAAACACAGGTTAAAGAGATGTGTATTGTCTCCAGACAGAACAGCTAGTGAGATTCTGCAAGCCCAGGAGGCAAGCTGTGGGGGTTACTGATAATGTGACATAAACCCAACATCCCGGTTTAGGCCGTCCTCATGTGTGCGGAACTTGGCTATCAGTTTCTGCTCAGTGACTCTGCGCTGTCGTGTGTCGTGAAGGCCGCCTTGGAGAACGCTTACCTGAAGATCCAAGGCTGAATGCCCGTGACTGCTGAAGTGCTCCCCCACAGGAAGAGAACAGTCTTGCCTGGTGATTGTCGAGCGGTGTTCGTTCATCCGTTGTCGTAGCGTCTGCATGGTTTCCCCAATGTACCATGCCTCGGGACATCCTTTCCTGCAGCGTATCAGGTAGACAATGTTGGCCGAGTTGCAAGAGTAGGTACCGTGTACCTGGTAGATGGTGTTCTCACATGAGATGATGGCATCCGTGTCGATGATCCGGCACGTCTTGCAGAGGTTGCTGTGGCAGGGTTGTGTGGTGTCGTGGTCACTGTTCTCCTGAAGGCTGGGTAGTTTGCTGTGACAATGGTCTGTTTGAGGTTGCGTGGTTGTTTGAAGGCAAGAAGTGGGGGTGTGGGGATGGCCTTGGTGAGATGTTCGTCTTCATCAATGACATGTTGAAGGCTCCGGAGGAGATGCCGTAGCTTCTCCGCTCCGGGGAAGTACTGGACGACGAAGGGTACTCTGTCCACCGTGTCCGTCTTCTGAGGAGGTCGGTGCGGTTTTTCGCTGTGACGCATCGGAACTGTTGATCGATGATTCGAGCGCCATATCCTGTTCTTATGAGGGCATCTTTCAGCGTCTGGAGGTGTCTGTTGCGATCCTCCTCATCCGAGCAGATCCTGTGTATTCGGAGGGCTTGTCCATAGGGGATGGCTTCTTTAACGTGTTTAGGGTGGAAGCTGGACAAGTGTGAGACTTCTTACTGTGTTCACCCCAGTCCAACGCCGGCATCTCCACATCATGACTTTCTTGTATAGGTCAGGGTCGCCTGACTTGAACGCCTTAGACCTAGACTTCAGCAAGCAGTGGATATCCCTGTTCATCCATGGTTTCCAATTGGGAAACTCGCGGACTTGCTTCTTTGGCACAGTCTTCTACACACTTACTGATGAAGTCAGTTACTGTAGTGGCGTACTCGTTCAGGCTGGTCGCAGAGTTTTTAAATGCTGTCCAATCCACTGATTCTTAAGCAGTCCCGTAGGAAATCATCCGGTTCCTCAGACCAACATTGCATGACTATCTTTGACGGATTCTCCCACTTCAGTTTTTGCTTGTAACAATACATGTGACAATAATCAAATCAAATAGTCGAGTTTAAAGGTAACACAAGAATTTCATCAGTAGGTGAGCTGAGATGAATGAAGTTGAGTGATGTTCTGGACATGGAATTAGTGGTCTTAATAATTACGTGAACCTGAGATCAGAACCTCCTGTTAGGACCAAATATGACACCAAAGTCACGAACCAAGTGGCTTAATCTCAGATTGTCACTCGGGGAAAGTTGCCAAGGAATGGAGTTATTGAGAGAATTAGAAAAATGGCTTCTTCCTAATATTTAATTGGAGCAAATTTCTGCTCTTCCACTACCAAACATGTCAAATGAACAGTCTGATCATTTAGGTCCTGAGACCACATCATCCAAACCACGACCACTAACATCTAAAGGGCAGCAGATTTGATTTGAGTTCTTATTGTCGCATGGATTGGGACACAGTTAAAAAGTATTGTTTCTTGCAAGCTATACAGACAAAGCATACCATACATAGAGAAGGAAACGAGAGTGCAGAATGTAGTGTTACAGTCATAGCTAGGGTGTAGAGAAAGATCAACTTAATGCAAGGTAGATCCATTCAAAAGTCTGATGGCAGCAAGGAAGAAGCTGTTCTTGAATCGGTTGGTACGTAACCTCAGACTTTTGTATCTTTTTCCCGAAGGAAGAAGGTGGAAAAGAGTATGTCCGGGGTGCATGGGGTCCTTGAAAATGCTGGCTGCTTTTCTGAGGCAGTGGGAAGTGTAGACAGAGTCAATGGATGGGAGGCTGTTTTGTGTGATGGACTGGACTTCATTCACAATCCTTTGTAGTTTCTTGCGGTCTTGGACAGAGCAGGAGCCTTACCAAGCTGTGATACAACCAGAAAGAATGCTTTCTATAGCGCATCTGTCAAAGTTAGTGAGAGTCGTAGTGGACATGCCAAATTTCCTTATCATCCTGAGAAAGTCGAGACGTTGGTGGGCAATACCTGGAAGTTCCCCTCCAACGTATTCACTGTCTTAGAAATATATCGCTGTTCCTTCACTGTCACCAGGTCAAAATCCTGGAACTCTCTCCCTAACATCACACAAACTGTATCTTTTAAAGTAAAGTTGATTTATTTATTAGTCACGAGTAAGGCTTACATTAACGCTGCAATGTTACTGTGAAATTCCCCTAGTTGCCACAGTCCGGCACCTGTTCAGGTTAATGCACCTAACCACGTTAGGGAGGAAACCGGAGCACCGGGAGGAAACCCACGCAGACATGGGGAGAACATGCAAATTCCACACAGACAGTGACCCAAGCCGGGAATCGAACCTAGGTCCCTGGAGCTGTGAAGTAGCCGTGCTAACCATTCTGTTACCATGCCGCCCCCACTGTGCTGCCGTGCCATGCCGTGCTGTTTAGGAAGATGGCTCACCACCACCTTCTCAAGGACAGTTTGGGATGGCCCAGCCAGCAACACCCACTTCTCATCAATCATTTTTTTAAAAAACTGCTCGCCCACTGAAACATGTTCAACTTGCCCTACACCATTCCCCAGAACGAGATCCAGCACAGCTCCCTTCATGTTGGGCAATCAACATACTGATTGGGAAAGTTCTCTTGCACACATTTCAAAAATTCTTCTCCCCCAGTCCCTAGTTGCCCTGTAAGCTGTTATTATCATTGTCTGATTTAGGATACTTGAAGTCTTAGGTTATCATTACTCCTCTAAATAGTTCTTATATTTGCGATAATTTGCCTGCAAACACCTTTCTCTATTTCCTTCCCACTGTTTGGTGGCCTATAGTGTACACACCGAAACATAGCAGTCCCTTTACAGTTCCTTAGTTCTAACCAGGCACTGTCTTTGACTGCTCAGTTGCATCTCCCTCCCCAGGGCTATAATAGTTTCCTTGATTAGTGCTTCCGTTTTACTCTCCTTTTTCTCCTTCCCTTTTTCTCGTCAAATAACTTGAGGCAGGAATTTTAAATTCCCACCAGGTTTCTATTATTGCCACTAAACATAGTCCCATCTGGTAACTAGTGCCTGCAGCTCTATGATCTCATTTACCATGCTCACTGCATTTATATAAATGCACTTTAAACACATTTTAGAGTGCTTCTCATTTGCCCCAGGCCTAATCGCTGCTATTCTGGTGTTCACTGTCGGCCAAATGAGTTTAAATCCTTCCTTGGTCCATAACCAGTATCTTCATTATAACTGCCCTTATTTAAGTTGGTGTGAAGGAGGAGTTATCTATGGTGAACTGGGTAAACCAGCTAAGATGCAGGCCAGTAGATGAGCAGTGACAGATATTCAAACAGCTGGTCCAAAATGTTCAGCAGGAGTTAATCCCAATCACAAAGAGGTAAAATCCATGATTAACACAGAAAGGATAATGGTCAAGGGTAATGTTAAATTGAAAAGCAGGATATTCAAAGTGGCAAGGGTTAGATCAGAGGACTGGGAATTTTTTAGGATCCAGCAGCAAAAGACTAAAAAACTCATGAGGGAGAAACTCATTTGAGAGAAAACATGCATGCAGCATAAAAACAAACAGTAAGAGTTTCTATGGATATATAAATAGGAAGCGGGTGGCTAAGGTAAATGTGAGACCTCTACTGAATGAGGCAGGTGAATTGATAACAGCAAACAAAGAAATGGTGGATATGCTAAATACATTTTTTTGCACCAGTCTTCACTGTGGGAGACATTGCAAATATCCTTAAGTTATCAGATGGACTGATTTCAAATAACATGGTAGAAAAATCGGAAACACAAGGTATATAGTATTAGAGAAACTCAAGAGGCTAAAGGCAGACAAGTTGCCAGGACTCGATGAACTGCATGTTAGGATTTTAATGAAAGTGGTTGCAGAGATAGTGGACCCATTGAAATTTTTCGTATTTGCTAAATTCCAGGAGGGTATTAGAAGATTGAAAAACAGCCCGTGTGAAGCCCTTGTTCGAAAAGGGAGAAGCCAGGGAACAATAAATAGGCCAGTTAGTTTAACATATTATTGGCAAGATTCTAGAGTGTGCTGGAGTCAGTAATCAAGGAGGAAATAGCTAATCATTTCGGGAAGCTGAATTTAAGCAAAGCGAGCCAACATGGTTTTATGAAAGGTAAATCATATTTGACATTTGCTCGAATTCTTTGAGGATGTAACAGGGAGAGTAGATAGAGGGGAACCTATGGTATATTTAAATTTCCAAAAGGCATTTGACAAGTGGCTGCTTAAGAGGCTGTTGCACAAAGTAAAAGCCCATGGAATGCAAGGAAGTGTTGCATGGATTGAAAACTGGCTGTCACATAGAAGACAGAGTTGGAATAAATGGGTCCTTTTCAAAGTGGAAAGATGTAACGAGTGGAATACTGCAGGGATCAGTTCTTGGCCTGCAATTGTTTACTATAATACATGAATGATCTGGAGGAAGGAAGGTAAGTGGCATGTTGGCCTTTATTGCAAAGGGATTCGAGTTTAAAAATAGGGAGCATTTGTTGAAATTGTACAGGGTATTGGTGAGGCCTCACCTGGAATACTGTGCACAATTTTGGTCCCCTTACCTTACAATTGTAATATTGGCAGCAGTCCAAAGGAGATTCACCAGGGATTTCTGGGATGAGAGGGTTGTCCTATGAAGAGAGACTAAATAGTCTGGATCTGTATTCCTTCGAGCTTAGAAAAGTGAGGGGTGACCTTCTTCATAGAATCAAAGAATCCTACAGTGCAGAAGGAGGCCATTCGGTCCATCGAGTCTGTACTAACCACTATTCCACCCAGGCTCTATCCCCATAACCCCATGCATTTACCCTAGCTAGTCCCCTGACACTAAGGGGCAATTTAGCATGGCCAATCGACCTAACCCGCACATATTTGGACTGTGGGAGGAAACTGGAGCACCAGGAGGAAACCCACGCAGACATGGGGAGAATGTGCACACTCCATACAGACAGTGACCCAACCCGGGTCCCTGTGAGGCAGCAGTGCTAACCACTGGGCCACTGTGCTGCCCTATTATTCAAACATAAGATCCTGAGGGGGCTTGACAGGGTAAATGGTGGGATGTTTTCACTAGTGGGAGAGGATCGAACAAGGGGACATGGCTACAAGATAAAAAGGACAGTCATCTAAAACTGAGGTGCGTAGAAATTCCTTCTTGCAGAGCATGGTGAATCTCTGGAATTCTCTGCTCCAAAAGGTGGTGGAGGCTGGATCACTAGAAGAATTTAAAGTGGAGGTGGATAAATATTTGATAGATCGAGGAATTGAGGGCTATGGGGAAATTACCCAGAAAAGAAGTTGAGGTTGGCATAGATCAGCCATAGAACATAGAACATAGAACATTACAGCGCAGAACAGGCCCTTCGGCCCACGATGTTGCACCGACCAGTTAAAAAAAAAAACTGTGACCCTCCAACCTAAACCAATTTCTTTTCGTCCATGAACCTATCTACGGATCTCTTAAACGCCCCCAAACTAGGCGCATTTACTACTGATGCTGGCAGGGCATTCCAATCCCTCACCACCCTCTGGGTAAAGAACCTACCCCTGACATCGGTTCTATAACTACCCCCCCTCAATTTAAAGCCATGCCCCCTCGTGCTGGATTTCTCCATCAGAGGAAAAAGGCTATCACTATCCACCCTATCTAAACCTCTAATCATCTTATATGTTTCAATAAGATCCCCTCTTAGCCGCCGCCTTTCCAGCGAAAACAATCCCAAATCCCTCAGCCTCTCCTCATAGGATCTCCCCTCCATACCAGGCAACATCCTGGTAAACCTCCTCTGCACCCTCTCCAAAGCCTCCACATCCTTCCTGTAATGTGGGGACCAGAACTGCACACAGTACTCCAAGTGCGGCCGCACCAGAGTTGTGTACAGTTGCAACATAACGCTACGACTCCTAAATTCAATCCCCCTACCAATAAACGCCAAGACACCATATGCCTTCTTAACAACCTTATCTACTTGATTCCCAACTTTCAGGGATCTATGCACACATACACCTAGATCCCTCTGCTCCTCCACACTATTCAAAGTCCTCCCGTTAGCCCTATACTCAACACATCTGTTATTCCTACCAAAGTGAATTACCTCACACTTCTCCGCATTAAACTCCATCCACCACCTCTCGGCCCAACTTTGCAACCTGTCTAAGTCTTCCTGCAAACTACGACACCCTTCCTCATTGTCTACCACACCACCGACTTTGGTGTCATCAGCAAATTTGCTAATCCACCCAACTATACCCTCATCCAGATCATTAATAAATATTACAAACAGCAGTGGCCCCAAAACAGATCCCTGAGGTACACCACTTGTAACCGCACTCCATGATGAATATTTACTATCAACCACCACCCTCTGTTTCCTATCCGCTAGCCAATTCCTGATCCAATTTCCTAGATCACCCCCAATCCCATACATCTGCATTTTCTGCAGAAGCCTACCATGGTGAACCTTATCAAACGCCTTACTAAAATCCATATATACCACGTCCACTGCCTTGCCCCCATCCACCTCCTTGGTCACTTTCTCAAAAAACTCAATAAGGTTAGTAAGGCACGACCTACCTGCCACAAAACCATGCTGACTATCACCTATCAATTCATTACTCTCCAAATAACTATAAATCCTATCCCTTATAATTTTTATCGTATTAAATGGCGGGGCAGGCTTGAAGGGCCTGGTGGCTTACTCCTGCTTCTATTTCTGGTGTTCTTGTGTTCCCCTTGGTACAGGTTAATCTTCCTGTGCGGATGTTTATTCCAGTTCTGTTGAAGTGCCAATCTTGAACAGACCTTTCTGGCTGCAGATTTGTATGTCTTTCTGTGTATCTCTATATAAATGTGACTGTTTTCCTCTGATCTCTTATTCCCAGGCTGAGGAGTTTGATGGCTTTGTATTAGAGGTCTGGAGCCAGCTTGGTGGTCAGAAACGGAAGTAAGTGAAATTAAATTTATCATGAGTTGTTACTGCTGGTTTGAAAGGACAGGAGTTTGGTGAGAGGTTATCTGCCCCCAGGCTTGGTTTATCTTCTGTGGTTTTCCTGCAAAGATCTCTTTGTTGGGAGGAGGAATACAGTTTCTTGCGACCAGCTGAACTCGGGCTCCATGCAGTTTGGAGAGCAGCTGAACGGTTTTCTGCTTATTCTTCAGGAGAGGCTTAACTGGATTGATGTGAGGAGGATATTTCCCTCCAGCTGGGAAACCTAAAACATGGGTGTTCCACTCTCAGGTTAAGGGATCGCCATACAGGACTGAAATGAGAAATCTCTTCACTCAAAGGATAATGAATCTTTGGAATTTGTCGGCTGTATAATAATTGTGTTTAATTGTATGCAGGTAGTTAGTGGCCATTAACTGGGTATTTTTGCCCTAAATATAGACACAGACCATGGATGTTCTATTGGGAGGTACATGTTTGCGGTTGGTAACTTTGTAAATAAATATACAATGTGTAAAGATTGGATCCAGTTCGAACCTTCTCTAGCAGGCTTTCCAGAGTAGAATGCTGCAACAGAGGTGAAGGCTGGAAGCTGAGAAAACTAGAAATCAGGATAAAAGCAAATTACTGCAAATGCTGGAATCTGAAACCAAAAGAGAAAATACTAGAAAATCTCAGCAAGTCTGGCAACATCTGTAAGGAGAGAAAAGAGCTGACGTTTCGAGTCCAGATGACCCTTTGTCAAAGCTAAAAGGCATTGTAAGTGGGAGACATTTATATTGTAGGGTGAGGGAATGAAAGATGAGTCATAGCCACAGAAACAAGGGGAAAGGCTGCTAATGGCAGTCCATCCTTTATGGACTGCTATTACAAAGAAACATGGAAGATAGGAGCAGGAGGAGGCCATTTGTCCCTTCGAGCCTGCTCTGCCATTCATTGCAATCATGGCTGATTGTCCAACTCAAGAGCCTAATCCAGCCTTCTCCCCATAACCTTTGATCCCATTCACCCCAAGTGCTATATCTGGCTGCCTCTTGAATACATTCGATGTTTTGGCATCAACTACTTGTGGTTATGAACTCCACTGGCTCACCACTCTTTGGGTATAGAAATGTCTCCTCATCTCTGTCCTAAATGGTCTACCCCGAATCCTCAGACTGACCCCGGTTCTCGACACGCCCACCATTTGGAACATCCTCCCTGCATCTACCCAGTCCAGTCTGCTGGAATTTTATAAGTCTCTGAGATCCCCCCCCCATTCATCTGAACTCCAGCGAAAACAATCCTAATCTAGTTAATCTCTCCTCATACATCAGTCCTGCCATCCCCGAAATCAGCCTGGTATACCTTCTCTGCACTCCCTTGAGAGCAAGAACATCCTTCCTCAGAAAAGGAGACCAAAACTGCACACACTATTTAGGTGTGGCATCACTAAGGTGCTGCATAATTGCAACAACTCATCCCTGCTCCTGTCGCAATCTCTTGCAATGAAGGCCAACATGCCATTTGCCTTCTTTACCACCTGCTGCACCAGCATGCTTATCTTCAGCAACTGGTGCACAAGGACATGCAGGTCCCGCCACACACTGCCCTCTCCCAATTTACAGCCATTCAGATGATAATCCGCTGCCTTGTTTTTGCTTTCGAAGTGAATAACCTCACATTTATCCATATTATACTGCGTCTGCCATTGATTTTCCTACTCACCCAACCTGTCCAGATCACGCTGAAGGATCTCTGCACCCTCATCACAGTTCACCCTCCCACCCAACTTGGTATAATCTGCAAATTTTGAGATGTTACATTTTGTTCCCTCATCCAAATCATTGATACATATTGTGAAAAGCTGGGGTCCCAGCACCGATCCCTGTGGCACCCCACTAGTTACTGCCTGCCGATTTGAAAAGGACGCATTAATCCCTTCTGTTTGTTTCCCCTCTGCCAACCAGTTTTCTATCCATCTCGATACACTTCCCCCAATCCCATGCGCTTTGATCGTGCACAATAATCTCTTATGTGGGACTTTGTCAAACGCTTTCTGAAAGTCCAGATATATTGCATCGACTGGCTCCCCCCTTGTCAACTCCAATCGTTACATCTTCAAAGAATTCCAACAGATTTGTCAAGCATGATTTCCCCTTCATAAATCCATGCTGACTCTGTCTGGTCCTGCCACTGCTTTCTAAATGCTCTGCTATAAAGTCCGTGCTAATGGATTCAAGAATTTTCCCCACTACTGATGTTAGGCTGACTGGTCTATAATTTCCTGTTTTCTCTCCACTTCCTTTTTTGAATATTGGAGTTACGTTAGCTACCCTCCAATCTGCAGAGACTGTTCCAGAGTCTATAGAATCCTGGAAGATGTCCACTATTTCTAGAGTCACTTCCTTAAGTACTCTGTGATGTAGATTATCAGGTTCTGGGGATTTATCCACCTTCAATCCCATCAACTTTCCCAGTACCATTTCTCTGCTAATATTGATCTCCCTCAGTTCTTCCCTCTCTCTAAATCTTGCATTCTCCAACATTTCTGGTATCTGATTTTGGTCCAAAGTATGTATTCAGTTGCCATTTCTTTGTCTCCTATTTTACATTCTCCCATTTCTGTCTGTAGGGGACTTGCATTTGTCTTCAGCAATCTCTTTCTCTTCACATACCTATACAAACTCTTGGGCTTGATTTTACCATCAAGTTACGTCCATTTTTGGGCGTGAAAACTTGTAAAGTCAGGCGTGAGGTGAGTAGCGCGATCCGCGCCCGCCTCCAAGCCGGTTCCCCCTTTACCAAGCCCAAAAATGGCTGCGATCTTGACCGCGCCTGAAACGGGCGCGACGGCCATTTAAGTACATTTGCATGCACTTAAATTGAATTAATGGGCTGCATGCCCAACCTTACTGGCACTTCCCCCTTTACCCCCATGTTCGCCCATTCAGAATCAGCACGAAACAGATGTGCTCCTTAAAGTCTGATTTGGGGGCTCCAGTTAGTGAGGAGTTAAGTGCCGAGCGTCCGATGGCTCTCTGCTTGAGATGGGTAGGGGGGGGGAGAGGCAGGGGGGTCCGCTTTCATTCTGCCTGAGATCGGTGAGGGGGAAAGGGGGGGTCCACTGCCACTCTGCCTGGGGAGGAGGGGCCCGCGATTGGACTGGGTGGTGGGAGAGGGTAGGATAAGGGGGTCAGTAATGTTGTGGGGGTGGGGCAATGTTGTGTGGGGGGATCAGGAGGAAGCATTAACTGGCCTGGGAGGGATGTGGCAGGGCAGCCGCATTCTATCATTTTTTTTCTCTGCGCATCCGCGGTTAGAGGTGCCAATCGAAGCTGCAGGATTTCGGGTGCATTAGCCCCGCCCACAGACTTGTGCAGCACGATTCGGAATTGCTGATTTTTTTTTCAAGGCAGAGCACATATGGGGGCGCCTGAGAACGGGTCTAAAAGTCAAATCTGAAACACTCCCAGTTTCAAGTCTGCCCAGCATTTAGAATCAAAATGGTAAAATAGGGGCCGTCGTGTCAGTCTTTATGTTCCCTGCAAGCTTACTTTCGTACTGTATTTTCCCCTTATTCAATCACCTTGTCCTCCTTTGCTGAATTCTAAACTATCCCAGTCCTCAGACCTATTATTTTTCTTGGCCAATCTGTATGCTTCTTCCTTGGATTGGATACTATCTCTAATTTCCTTTGTAAGCTATGGATTGGCCCTATTACCCATTTTGCCTCGTGCCAGACAGGAATAAACAGTTGCTGCAGTTCCCCCATTCATTCCTTGAATACTTGCCATTGCCTATCCACTGTCAACCCTTTAAGTAACTCTCCACAGTCTATCAAGCCATCTCAGTGCCTCATATCTTCAGTTTCCTTTATTAAGATTCAGCACCCACGTTTCCGAGTCAATAACTTCATTCTCCATCTTGATAAAACAATTCTATCATGTTACGGTCGCTCATTCCCAAGGAGTCTCGCACAGGTAGATTGACAATGATTCCCTTCTCATTACACAGTACCCAGTCTAAGATGGCCTGCTCTCTAGTTGGTTCCTCCACATGTTGGTCAAGAAAACCATTCCATATACACTCCAGGAGTTCCTCCTCTATGCCAATGTGGCTAATTTGATTTGCCCAGCTATGTGCAGATTAAAATCACTCGTGATCACCGATATTCCCTTATCAGGTGCATCTGTATTTCATGTTTAATGCCATTCCCAACATCACTGCAGTTTGTGGGGTCTATATATGACACTCACTAATGTTTTTTGCCCCTTGGTATTTCTCAACTCTACCCATACAGGTTCCACATTGTCAGAACTAATATCCTTTCTCACTCTTGTGTTAATTGCCTCTTTAACTAACAGTGCCACTCCACCACCTTTTCCTTTAAGCCTGCTCTTCCTAAATATTGAATACCCTGGGACATTCAGTTCCCATCCCTGGTCACCCTGCAGCCATGTCTCCATAATCCCAATTATATCAGACCTATTTACATCTATCTACGCGATTAGCGGCCTTTCCCCGTGTTTTTGTGGCTGTTACTCATCTTTCGTTTCCTCACCCTGCAGCATAAATATTTCCCACTTTCTGTGCTTTTTAGCTTTGGGAAAGGGTCATCTGGACTCGAAACGTCAGCTCTTTTCTGTCCTTACAGATGCTGCCAGATCTGCTGAGATTTCTGTTTTGGAAACTACTTTCTGTTTTGGAAACTAGTTGATGTCGAAAAAATGGCAGAAATCAAATGTAAATTGTCAGGATACGATTACCTCCTGATGTTCTCAGAGTCTGAACCATAAGACCAGTGGCAGAATGAAGTAGATTTATGGATACGCTCATCAGTTGGGTGGTGATGAAAGTTTGTTGGACCTTCTAATAGAATTCTTGAATTATTTTTACAAAAATAATAATATGAGGCACAGTCAGACTTTAATAAAATCGTAGAATCATAGAAACCCTACAGTACAGAAAGAGGCCATTCGGCCCATCGAGTCTGCACCGACCACAATCCCACCCATGCCCTACCCCCATATCCCTACATATTTACCCACTAATCCCTCTAGCCTACGCATCTCAGGACACTAAAGGCAATTTTTAGCATGGCCAATCAACCTAACCCGCACATCTTTGGACTGTGGGAGGAAACCGGAGCACCCGGAGGAAACCCACACAGACACGAGGAGAATGTGCAAACTCCACACAGACAGTGACCCAAGCCGGGAATCGAATTGCTACAAGGTCTAATAGGTTTCAGAAAACATGGAATCAACAGGTTGTATTGTGATTTGGGGAATGCTAGTTCAGTATTTGTGTTGCTGGATTGTGTTTAAGGTGTCTCATGGACAATGTCCAATTCTAACTGATGTTCAATTCTCGAATCATTTACTTCAGTCTTCATGGAACAAATGGGGCAATGTGCAGTGACACAAAGAATAGAGGACATGATGATTGTCAGATTTAGGAATGGTCCAGATTTTGGATGCAGACATCAATATAATGGAAATGTTATAGACAAGCAAGAGCAGAAGTGCCTCTGGCAGTTCTGGCTATTTTAACAGAAGACAAAATCGTAACAGCGATAATAAGGGAATGGATCCGAGGAATTCCCAAGGAACAGTTATGAGATGCTTCAGGTGTGACTTAAAGTATTGTTTACGAGATGAATTGTCCAGAGCAGAGAGGCAAGGTCCTCAAAATGACCCAGAGAATCCAGAGGTTGTAGATCATAAAGAATCCCATCAAAGTGTACTCAGCATTTTGAGTATTGGTCCTGTAATTAATTTATTCATGGTGGACTTGTGTTGGAGAAAGAAAAATTCCTAGTAGGTTAGAGAAAATTTTAAACCATAAGGCATGAGAACTGCCAGCATTGATCAGACATATAAGCTAACAAGGGAACAGTTTACACACCAGTGAATGTAGTAAAAGATTTAAAACAAGTGATTGTGATTTAGATGCATATTTTGATATTATAAATGTATTAGCTGTATTTCATAATGTAATTGTGCACTTTAGCCAAGAGCAGGTTGCTGCAAGGTCTAATGGTACGGGGACATTATTGAATTACTTGTTTAAAATTATTAATTTTTATCCGTCTGCATGGGTTTGCTCTAGGTGCTCTGGTTTCCTCCCAAAGATGTGTGGGTTAAGTTGATTGGCAATGTTAAAATTGCCCCTTAGTGTCAGGGAAACTAGCAGGGTAAATATGTGGGATTTATGGAGATAGGGCCTGGGTGGGATTGGTGTCGGTGCAGGCTCGATGGACCAAATGGTCTCCTTCTGCATTGTAGGGATTCTATGATTCTATGACATTCAGACAGAACCACATTCTTAGGAAACAATGAAACCTCAATGTGTAAGTTCTTGTCTATGAAAGTTACTAACAGCAGAGTTCTCAATTCACTATCCAGATAAGACTCTGCCTTCTCAGGCATAAGAACGAGCATTTGTCTGGTTTGGCTAGTGACGTTGCGAAAACTGGTGGGAATGTTAACTTTGACCTTTGCAGTTCAGTTTCTAGGGTTGCTAAGCAACCGAGGAAGTTGAGTCAGCAATAGGGGGAGGAAGCATCCAGATTTTACGGACCAATTAAATCCCATTATGTCAGAGAGTAAAATGCAATTAGCTAAAGTATGTGACATTGACAAGTTTGTGTTATTAATGATTTTCGTGTATTGAAGATGATTGAATCGAAGCAAATGAAAGGCGGGAGAATTTGATCAGAGAAATCTATAATTGATCTATCCTAAGCTTTGTATGTCAGAGTTATTGGAGAAGTCAGGCTCGTCTTCGTCTAGAAAGGCCTAGGCCTTTTCAATAATCTCTCCCTGTGATCGCTGCTCAAATAAAAGATACATCTTTAAACTGGGACACTGGCTTTCGTGAGTCTTTGTATCGGCTGAAATTTTGGCGATGCCTGGTCTCCGGGGAACCCTGCTAACAGCTTGTTTAACTGAGTATCTGTGACTGGCCACACAGTGGAGTTTCTTTAGCTACTGTTCCTTTTGTCTGCCCCTCAGAAATCAGTTTGTTCAGCAACAATTGTTCATCATACTGTTCAGAGTGTAGAAATCTTCCTGACCTTGGGAGAGAGTGAGTGTTTCAGTTTTGAATGCACTTTTTTGATTTACGATCTTCTGAGGAGCCAGCTGCAACCTGAAAGGAAATGAGTTTCTTCTCAGTGGATCACAAACTGTACAAACTTTGATTGGGGTGTTTGGCCAGTCTGTAACCTGACCCTGATATAGCAAACATCAGCAACTGCCTTCACATAATGGTTCAAATAATGGCCTGTGTTTTTAAAGCAAATGTCTGAATTGATTTAGAGCAGCTTTCATCTTTTAATAATGTAAGTGGAGATGATTCTGCCCTTGATGGATGATGAAATGACACTGAAGCTTAACACTGAGTCTAGTGTACGTGATGAGATGGCGTTATGTAGCTGTGTCCCATCTGCTCTGTACGCTCTAACCCAAATAGGCTGTTGGTCCAGAAATGCCTTTCACCTTTTCATCCTTGTCTTCAATTTCCTCCATGGTCTCATCCCCCTCTATTTCTGTCATCTCCAGCCCTACAATACACATCTTTATTTAGCACCTTTATCATAAAACATCCCAACACACTTCACAGGAGCAAAATACAACAGAATATGACACCACGTCACATAAAGATTTTAAGACCAAAAGGTTAGGTTTGAAGGAGTGTCCCTCTTAAAGGAGGAAAGTGAGGTAGGGAGATTTGCGGAGATGATTCTGAAGCTTGAAGCCCAGGCTGCTGAAGGCACAGCCTACAAGATTAGTGCATTTCAAATCAGGGATGTTCAAGAGCCAGCATTAAAGGAACATGGGTAATTTGAAGATTTTTGGGAATGTAGAAGATTGCATAGATAAGGAAGGATTTGAAAACGTGGTGGAGAATTTTAAAATTGAGGTGTTGTTTGACTGAGAGCCAATGAATAGAGGAGAGATGTGTGCGTTGGTGCAAGTTTTAAATATCCCCAACTCTGCAGAGGTTAGAATGTAGGAGGCTGACAATGCATACGTCAGAATAGCCCAGTCTGGAGGTAATTATGGTATGGATATGGGTTACAACACCAAAGAACTGAAATGTGTTACAGAGCTGGAAGTAGATGATCTTGTACAGCACGGATATAGGATTGATCAGTCGTTTCTGAGTTAAATATAATGCTGAGGTATGAGGAATGAGGCTCAGCGTCAGACAGCTGCTCAGGGAGGATGTTTGGCTGAGTGGCTCAGGGAAAGAAGGGAATGGCAAAGGCAGCTGATTGGATGGTCTCAATCTTAATGACAAAAAAGTGCATGAGTTGCTTGCACTTGTTGGTGAGGGTAGGAGTGCAGGTGAGAGGAGTTTTAAAAGAGTGTATGCAGTAGAGAAAAGAGGCTGGTTGTTACCTCTATTCCAAGATGATCCTGAAAAGGAAGCAGATGGGAGCCTGCTGGTACTATGGTCCAGTCAGATATTGCAGTGAATGGCTAAACCAGTTGTCCTCAATATCTTTTCAAGTGTGCGATCCATGAATTTCAGACAGTAAAGATGAGGATTGAAAGAGTGAATGTCCAGGGTGTTAGAGAGTAATCGTTTTAATTGGGGCTCCTATATCAAAGATGGAAGTGAGGGTGTGTTTAAGCAGACTGGTTAGACAGAAATATTCGAGTGAATGGAGACCCAATGGGTGGAATATTGGGAATTTGAGAACACGATGAAGTGGGGGGAGAGGTTTGTTTTCCCCATGGTATGGATACAGAAGGAATTGGGGTTTAGAGGAGGAAATGAGTTGTGGATGGAGAACAATCCAAGGAAGTGATCCGAGATAGTCTTAGCTAGCTACCTATGGAAGCAGCAAGGCCACATGAGATGACAAGTTAAGGAGGTGGCCATGAATATGGGTTGGGACCTTTATATGGAGGGTGAGATGAAGGGAGAATAAGAGGGCAGGGGATATTTCTCCTCAGGTTGGAGTCATATCTAGCACAAAATAAGATAGTGGTTGTTGGAGGCCAACCATCTTAGTCTCGGGTCATTACTGCAAGAGTTGCTCAGGGTTGTCTTGAGCCCAACCATCTTCAGCTGCTTCATCAATGACCTTCTCTTCATCACCTAAGAGCAGAAGTGGGGATGTTCACTGATGATTGCAACTCCTCAGATACTGAAGCAGTTTGTGCATGCATGCAGCAAGACTGGCAAGATCACCAACAACCTGTCCGGTCCCCCCATATAGTTAAGAAAGCCCACCAACGCCTCTATTTTCTCAGAAGACTAAGGAAATTTGGCATGTCAGCTACGACTCTCACCAACTTTTACAGATGCACCATAGAAAGCATTCTTTCTGGTTCTGGTTCTAGCACAGCTTGGTATGCCCGAGACCGCAAGGAATTACAAAAGGTCGTGAATGTACCCCAATCCATCACGCAAACCAGCCTCCCATCCATTGACTCTGTCTACACTTCCCGCTGCCTCGGCAAAGCAGCCAGCATAATTAAGGACCCCATGCACCCCGGACATTCTCTCTTCCACCTTCTTTGGGAAAAAGATACAAACGTCTGAGGTCACATACCAACCGACTCAAGATCAGCTTCTTCCCTGCTGCTGTCAGACTTTGAATGGACTTACCTTGCATTAAGTTGATCTTTCTCTACACCCTAGCTATGACTGTAACACTACACTCTGCATTCTCTCGTTTCCTTCTCTATGAACGGTATGTTTTGTTTATATAGCGTGCAAAAAACAATACTTTTCACTATATATTAATACATGTGACAATAATAAATCAATTCAAATCAGTCAATATTCAAACTTGGACTGGCAAGTGGCATGCAGCATTCATGCCACACAAGTTCTGAAATGATCATCTGCCCTTGACAGTCAATGGCATTACCACTGCTAAATTCCCCTACATCAATATTCCTGGTGGCGACCATTGACCAGAAACTGAGCTGGACCAACCATATAAATATTGAAGCTACAAGAGCAGGTTGGAGGCTGGGAATCCTGTGGTGAATAACTCATCTCCTGACTCCCCAAAGCCTGTCCACCATCTACAAGACTCGAGTCAACAGTGTGATGGAATACTCTCCACTTGTCTAGAATGAAGTTCCAACAATCCTTGAAACCTGACACCATCCAGGGTGAAGCAGCCTGGTTGATTGGCACCCCATTCACACCCTCCACTACCGAGGCAGAGTGACCGCCATGTGTACCATCTACCAGATGCACTGCAGGAACTTACCAAGGCTCCTTAGGCAGCACCTTTCAAACCCACTATCCCATTTAGAAGGACAAGGGCTGCAGATATATGGGAACATCGCCACCTGCTAGTTCTCTTCCAAATTGCACACCACTTGACTTGAAACTATATCACTGTTCCTTCACTGTCATTGGGTCAAAATCCTGGAACTTCCTCCGTAACAACATTGTGGAAATCATTGGAAATTGGCAGGGTAACTCAAGTGGGTGGGAGAGGAGCAGGATTTTACATGGGGGTGAGAGAGGTGGAAAAGGTGAGATGCTCAAAGGAGTACAAAGTGCCCGAAGAGTAAGGAGACAGACCAGGGTTTGATAAGAGCAGTATCACCACTGCAAAAGCCTGAGCAATACTAATGATGCAAGGTATAGCCAAGTGAGGAGACTTAAGTTAAGAACAAGGTGTCATCACCCCTCAGCCAGTACAACCATCTGAGATCGCTACACCCCTCCACTTTTGTTCTTTTATGCATTTCCAATTTTCATCATTTTAGCTTTGGTGGCTGGACCTTCAGCTGTCTAGACCCTAACCTCTGAAATTTACTCTGTAAATCTCTCTGCCTGTCTACACTTACAACTCTTTGAAACCCACTTCTTTGTTCAGATCTTTATTCATGTGTTCTCATATTGTCCCATGTGGCTCTGTGTCACATGTTGTTTGACGTTGTGGGTATTTGGAATGAGGTGTAGCTTTAAGCTTAATTTAGTGTTTCTGTATTTTTGTGCTAAGGGTCAAAACTTTTTAATTTCATTTATTTTAGAAAAGGTGGCTGCAAGTCTATAGGTTGGTTTAGATTGTCATGAGAGTTTATGACTTTAAAGCAAATACAGGGTTTAAGCAATAACTAGGGACCCAACAGAAAAGCAGAAGTGGTTAGTTCAGTTGAAAGAAGGTAACCCAAGAGTAAGCAGCTTTCTCAGAAACTGCGAGAACAAATGGGATAATGCACAGGGGCAGAAAGCCAGTCCCAAGCTATATAACAATGTTCCAGAAACCAGGGAGTAGGACAGAAGAGAGTTTCAGGAAGACTGTGAAGTCAAAGGAACAAAGAACAGGAATCTGGTAAAAAGATTCTGTTCAGTGAAGTTAAAGTAAGGAACAGAAAAAGACTTTGAATTATAGAGACAGCTGCAGGAAGTAGATTTAAAGTCAACTTGATAGAAGGTTGGTAACACTTCAATACAACCTGTGAACCGGTGGTGTTCTGTTGGCATGGCTGGGTATCTGAGAGATTGTGTGGAAGCTTCAATGTATGTGATGATCCAGGGCAGGGAAATACTGGCAGATCCAGGGCAGGGAAATACTGGCAGGTGAGGTTGAAACCCTGGAGTGGATCCTTGATGAAGCTATACAAGAGAGAGCGTTGTTTGGGAGAAGACTCAAAATTGTGTTCAATGAGAATGGAGTTTGGAAGCGCAGAGTGGGAAGGAGTTTGGAAGCGCGGAGTGGGAAGGAGTTTGGAAGCGCGGAGTGGGAAGGAGTTTGGAAGCGCGGAGTGGGAAGGAGTTTGGAAGCGCGGAGTGGGAAGGAGTTTGGAAGCGCGGAGTGGGAAGGAGTTTGGAAGCGCGGAGTGGGAAGGAGTTTGGAAGCGCGGAGTGGGAAGGAGTTTGGAAGCGCGGAGTGGGAAGGAGTTTGGAAGCGCGGAGTGGGAAGGAGTTTGGAAGCGCGGAGTGGGAAGGAGTTTGGAAGCGCGGAGTGGGAAGGAGTTTGGAAGCGCGGAGTGGGAAGGAGTTTGGAAGCGCGGAGTGGAAGGCAGAGTTCCAGTGAGATCAGCTGGCTCACTCTGATGAGAAATCCACAGAAGTTGTTTTGAGTAGCACCAGTCACTTGATTTCAGAGCGTGGGGTGTTTGGCCATATTTTGTTTATTGGTTTATGTGGTCTGTGTACTTAGAATATTAGAGTATACAATAAATTTGTAACTTGTGTTATCCTTACAAATCTGTAAAGGTGTCGTTGCTGTGAAGGAATAATGTATCATAGTTCATCTTTCCTTGTTTAATAAATGTTTTATTATTTTGTTGAAAGTACATCAGCAGCCTTTCTGACTGTTCAGTAGCCATCCTCCACACTTTAAATAAAAAATCAATGTTAGGATCTGTCGAGCTGGGTTCCACCCTGAGATCTGACTGGTCCAGTAACATCAGCTGGAATGGTGACATTGCTGAGGAAATGCAGTGGGATGCTTTCACTCCGCATCAAGGCAAGTTGTTGTTGGTTTTGTGATCTGTTACAATGACCAGCAAAGAGGAACTCTGACCCTGTGAGCTGCAGATACAAGTTTATCCTTTGTCTGCTTTTCAGAAATGAGGATCTTGATTAAATTGCTAATGTCTAAAATCACACGTTGATAACTTGCTCTCAGCCTCAAAACCTATCTTCCAGAATCAGTGGTGTGTAGCATATCAACACAATCAAATGATCAGAGTTCGAGCACCTAGCAACAGCCATTTATAAAATTGAAGTTCAAGCCGTTAACATTACAATTAAATTAACTTGGGCATTACTGCCATCACCCTGCAACCCCCACAATCCTTACCAGCCTCTATAAATGGACAGTCCCTCTACACTGTCCCCATCAAACACTCCCAGGACAGGTACAGCACGGGATTAGATGCAGAGTAAAGCTCTACGTTGTCCCTACTAAGCACTCCTACATCAGGTATAGCACAGGGTTAGAATAAATCTCCTTATCCCCACAGTGTGCCTTTAGGTAGTCATGTGTTTTGTTGGTGGATTATGTTCGGCTAGGGCTTTTACTAAATATGCAGTAAGGAGTGGTAGTTAGAAAATGCTAATACTGCAACCTCCAGTCCACGCTGAGCACTCAGTTACTCGTTAAATACACCATTATAGGACTGCTTGGGTTAAGATGATGCAGCATGTAAATATGATTGCTTGGTGCATTGTATGTGGCATTTCATCCATTTATCATCTTCCAAACCTGTGCTGGTGTGTGGTTAGAGATCAATGTAATTACTGGGAGTAGCTCGGTATGTGTACGTGCCCTGTATTTGAGTTATGGTGTTATAATGAAGTATATTGTTTAGGATTAGAATGTCCTTGAGTCTGCTCAAGGTCTTGTTGCTTTATTCCCGGCAGCTAGTGATATTCTCTCTCCCTGCAAGCACTCTTCTTTGAGTCTCTTGTTTATTTAGACTACCTATTATTAAAAGTTTACCAAGCTCCTGGACCTTTGTAGTTCTTTAAAAACCGAAAATCTTTCTCGATGGGTCAGCCATTTGAGCTGGAGCATGCTGTGTCCATTGAATGTACTGTGGAGGCTGCATCAATAGCCCACTCTGTGTAATGTGTTACTTGTTCCAGTCTGTGAATGATCTAACTGGACTCTGATTAAATCACTGTGGAACAAGGTGATTGGTTTACTTTTTTAAAAATCCATTATAATGCACTATCCTCTTGATCAATTGGCCTTGTTATAAATTGCTTGTGTTTTAATTTATAACTTTGTCTCAGAATTGGGCATTTGGTTTTACAAGATATTTAAATTAGTAGCCCTATAAATGTTAGAACACGTATAGAAGGAAATGCAAAGCTACCAGTTTAGGAAACTCAAAGGATTTTTCAGCTTCTAATGATTTTTGATTGGGTCCCAGGGGAACCAGAAGGACTGATACAGATTTCTGTATTTATTGATTTCTTTCCTCGTGCACATTTTCTGCAGTGATGATGCTGGTTTACCTGACTAGGTGTTTCGAAAGTTACACCAGGAATCCCTATTGGCATTTGCCATTTAGGATGAAAAGCACGACTCCAGATGTGTGCTGAATCCGAGCCCAGTCTGTCCCTGCCTTTATTCAGAACTGGGCTCTGCCTGCCCCAGAATACATTCCTTCTTTTTAAAGTTTAAAGTTAAAGTTTATTTATTAGTCACAAGTAAGGCTTACATTAACACTGCAATGAAGTTACTGTGAAATTCCCCGAGTCGCCTGTCTGGGCCAATGCACCTAACCAGCACGTCTTTCCGAATGTGGGAGGAAACCGGAGCACCCCGAGGAAACCCACACAGACACAGGGAGAACATGCAAAGTCCACACAGACAGTGATCCAAGCTGGGAATCGAACCCAGGTCCCTGGCGCTGTGAAGCAGCAGTGCTAACCACTATGCTACCATGCCACCCACAGCTCTTACAGTCTTACAGCAGTTGTCTTACAGATGTAGAATACCTCGTTGGCTGTCCTATAACAAACATTCAAATGCCTAGATTGGGGCTGTTTTCGTTTTGATGTGCAGTAGTGCTACATGTCTAGCCTGACTTGTCATGTGACCTCTGCATGAGGCAATGTCTCAGTAAGCTGCCATCTTACAGTGAGTTTAATAAAGACTTGCAATGATAAAGCACTGTGAAAACACCGCTGTCTTTAAACATGAAACATGGTGTCAGGAAGTGAAGGTAGAATAGAGTTTTGGAATCCTGGAAATAATGCAGAGAAACCAGAACTTGGGCACAGAGATGTTTAAACCTGCTAAAAGCTGCTGAAAAACAGAAATTTTATGGCTGATATTTGTATTTTGAGATGAAGAAATCAAGTTTATGTTGATTTCTGAATGTGTGTAAATCTTGCAGGAATCATGGGCTGGCATTAGGGATGCCAGCTGGTACCCCGCACAAAGTTGAAACCATCAGTGCTGCCAAACCATTGAGGCCCAAGAGAATAGGGTATGGTGAAAGTTACAGGTTACTCTGATGAATTATGAGGCACACAATCACTTTCACAGGCTTTGGTCTTGGTGTTAACACAGTTCTCGTAACAGATTCCCAGTACCCTGTGCTGTTTCACCTGAGGAAGGGGCTTAAGGCTCCGAAAGCTTGTGGCTTTTGCTACCAAATAAACCTGTTGGACTTTAACCTGGTGTTGTTAAACTTCTTACTGTACTCATTCACTCTAGAGCAGCAGCACACTATAGCCTGTGCTGTGAGGTTTTAATGGCAGAATCTCTTCACTTTAAAAACAATAATGGCGATCTAGATCGTTAATGGCATATGGAAGTGAAGGGACCCATGTTCCTTTAGACAGAAGCAGAGAATTTCCACTAGCCCCGGGCTGAATCTGCTTTATGTCACGACTTTTTTCACTATTCCAACTGATCCATGCTCATTACACTAGCAGCAGTTCAAGATTTATCTTTAAATTCTATTGTGCTTCAGGTTCCTTTGTACAAATCTACTTCCTTGCCAGTAACTCAAATGAGTTCGGAACAGTTAGGTGGTTTGTCTTTCACCAGCACAGACACAATGGGCTGAAGGGCCTTTTTCTGTGCTGCTTACCTCTAAAGCACTCTCTCTCCCACTTGCCCACTGTCTGATTTTGAACCAGATCAGCCAGCTCTCCCCAACTGGTTATCATCTGTTGGTCCTTAATGAATTATGTGTATTTCAGGGAAGGGTTGGATTAGTGATGCCTATCACAGTGAAATAACCTAACAATAAGATTAGTAAAGAAATAATTGTATTTATAAACCAGCCCATCATATCCTTGGACCATCACAAAGCTAAAGGACTGATTATGAGTTGCAGCCACTATTGTTCTGCAGGAAACTTGGCAACCATAGAAAGATGCCATTGACGCCAATGTGATGATGACTGGGTAGTGATGTTGGCTGAGGGATTAATGTTGATCAGTTTTTTGGACAGAATGCGCACTAATTAACCCCTCTGCCCAAACGTAGGTCTGACCCACAGCACAGCAACCTCCAGCATTTTGACTTACGAAGTGAGGTATTAGAGGCTCTGACAGGCTTAAAGATGGACAAATTCCCAGGCCTGGATGAATTGCATCCCAGGCTGCTGTAAGAGGCTCCCACATGCATTTTTAATTCCTCTCTGGCCACGAGGGAGGTGTCAGAAGACTGGTGAACAGCTAATATGGTTTCACTTTTCAAGAAGGTTGGTAGAGATGAACTAGGGAATTACAAACTGGTGAGTCTCACGTCAGTGGTAGGGAAACTACTGGGAGTGTGTATTCCAATTAAATAATTCAGCAGCAAGCTTTTTTGTGAGTTCAAATAAAGATGGTTATCATTCACATTCACTTAGCTCAAGTTAATGCAATGGGACACATGAACACATCTACAAAGGTTGAATATAGATAAAAATAGTGCATTTTTACAGATTACTGTTAATTCAGTCTCTAATTTATTGATTTATGGTCTCCCAGGTGGCTGGTCAGCAATTTTTTGAATGGATTCAACAATTTAAAGTTGAAGTGAGGACATTGTAAAGTGAAAGGTTCACAGCAGGTTGCAGGTTCTTTTGTAGTCGAATAGCTAGGAGGGTGGTTCCCAGTGTACTTTGAAACCAGAACAGGTTAAGCCTTTGGCTTCTTGAAGACTTGCAGCTTGTTTGAGTTTGATTCTCAGATTGGCTGATCATTGAGATGAACCTGCTGAGTCCTGGGGTAATCAAGAGTGCAGTCCCTGAAATCGGCTTCAATCACATGATTGCTGAGTTAGCACTTCCTCTTTGTCCAGTATGAAATCTGGAATCTCAGTCTTTAGGTGTTGGTCCATCCTTTAACAACAAGATGAATTCTACAAATGGCTGAGAGGTATTCTCACCTATTTTCATATTTTATTCGGCAGTGACTTCCTACTGTGTGTAGTCCAAAACCCCGAAGTCACATGATTTGTAGCAGCTATATTAGTTTGTGTCCAATTTTTGAAAAGTGTAGACTGAAGGTTCATTATATAACATGCCTGTACTGGGCATGATAGTGCAGTCTTTGGTTATCTGAATGCTTTTCTCTGACTTCTCCAGCTCTCTGCTCACCACCTGCACTCTCTTCATACCACAACTTCTTGAGAATATTGTGCCTTGCGTCTCCGTTGAGGTGTTATTCCAAGGCCCTGTCTGCTTGGAAGGGGTGTTCTCCTTGGTATCTTTGCCAATAATTATCTCCCAATTGACATCACTAAAAATAATCTGATTATTAGTGTATTGCTTTTTTAGGGAACTTGCTGTGTAAACATTGCCTGCAATGTTTTCTATATTACACCAGTTACTGCACTTCAAAAGTGCTTTGTTGGCTGTAAAACACATTGTGACACCCCGAGGTTATGAAAGGCACTATATAAATGCAAGACTATTATATTCATTCACCCTCAAGAAATCCCGCTCTCCTATTGTCCCAGTGTCTTTGATGGGAGGGGCGCTACACTGGCAGCGGTAACAATAGTGCCCATCCCTCATTTCCTTGAGAATGTTGAGAAGCTGTCCTCTTGAGCTGCTATAGTCTTTGTGGTGGAAGTACTCACATAGTGCTGTTAGGTCATGATTTCACTTCTCTTCCATCATGGCTGGGCCAGTGTTTCCCCAAGTCAGGATGGGTTGTGATTTGGAGGAGAACTTGGAGCGTGTGGTGTTCCCATATGCATACTGCCTTGCCCTTCGGGATGAAGATTTTAAGATCCTGATCCTGACCTAGCCTTCAGATTTCTGCTGCTCATTCCACCATACGTCATATTGCTCAGTAATCTTCAAAGACCATGCATTTGATGGCAGTAGGCAGATGTGCATGCTGATGCTGAAGTACTTGCATCAGAGAGACTGTCGGTCAGTAAATGGATCAAACCACTTTACACATTTCAGAACTCCCGTCACTCTGATTAGAAAGGAGTTGAAACTGCTGTGAGCTTGCCTTACAGTCAATACTCATTTTTGTTAAAAATTGATTGCTTTGCTCCTGCTGCATCCATTAACATGGTATGTTTAGAAGAATTCAGATTAATGTCATGGGCACAGCCCTCTCCTTGTCTTTGATGGGATGTGTCTGTCTTACAGAGAACTGGTCCACGTGATCCGCCACTTATCAGAATCCCTGCATAAAGCCAAGCTGAAAGTTGTGTTGGTGATTCCTCCAGCAATCTCTCCAGGGTAAGCACTGGATAACATATGGCTTTTTCAATCTGAAAATGTAGGTGATTGTATGATATCCAGGAAAAAATGCACTAGAGCACGTAATCACTGAGCATGAAATGTCTCTGC
The DNA here is from genome assembly GCF_964213995.1 of Mustelus asterias. Classification (NCBI taxonomy): domain Eukaryota; kingdom Metazoa; phylum Chordata; class Chondrichthyes; order Carcharhiniformes; family Triakidae; genus Mustelus; species Mustelus asterias. Next base: position 73,442,188 of record NC_135809.1, read on the forward strand.
TTTCATTGAAGTGCTGCTTTATCAAGGAAACCTACAAGACAGTCTGGGTTAGCCCAGTAAAGAGCTCCTCCAAGAAGAATAAACACATCCCTCACCTGGATTTATCAAAAAGCCCATTGTTTCCAAACTGTTGTTAAATCTTATTCTTCATCTTTTGTTGTTAAGTCCTAATGCCCACAAAGATATACAGTTCTTCCCCAGCCTGAGCCAGCTGCACAGTGAGGGGAATCTCTGTCCAGTTTGTATTGCGATGCACTAGGACTTCAGACAAACAGCAATCCAGCACGATGTGACTAAACTAGTTGAAGACTGAGGTCAGTTTAAACATATGCATCTTTGTTTCTATGGTGTGTTGGGAACAGGATTAGTGTTATAATACATGTCAGAAACTCCAAAGTGTTTTATGAAGTCCGCCTGGATCATAAGTTTTGCAATTTGAATTTGGCTAGGGTGGGCATGAGATGTTTCACTTCAGGTATGATTCAACTGACCCACTAGGGAGCTTTTATCAAATAAAGTTTATTTAAGAACACAGTTAACATTTAGCAATAACTTTTACCAATTACAAACTAGGAAAAAAGAACAACCATAATATTGTTTAACCCTTGACAAATATATGAAATGTTCTAACCAAACAAATCTCCTTAAACAAAACCCTGGCCACAGGTTTAGCACAGAAAATACTTGATGTTGGACCTTAGTTCTTTGGTTGGAGAATTGAAACTCTGACTTCCCAGCCTTGTAACTTCCAGCAGCCCTTTTGATATACACACAGACAAACTTGAAGTCTGAATAGCTTCCCAAAACACCAGGGAGAGAGGCTCTAGGTACTAACTAGCAAACCACCAACAGTAGAGTTTTCACTCCAGGAAGGCAAGGAGGCCTGATTCCAGCTAGCCAGCAGAATCTATAATACCAGGGAGAGACAGAGAGAAAATCTGCCTGCAAATTGACAACCAGGGCATCTTCTGACTCTGAACCAAAACTGAAAGTGAACCTTTGGATTCTTCTGGGAGGAACCACCTGACTTTGATTTGCCAATCAATCTTCCCCCTAACAATTCAAAAGGTCGTAAGATCCCAGACACTGCATGAAACCCAGAGTAAAAATAAACAAAACCCATTTAAACCATTGAAGCAGCAATGAGAGAATTTCTAAGCAGACAGCCAATGCCTCAATGAAACCAAAAGGCCTGCTTACAAACTGCAGAGAACCTGATTTAAAAAAAAATCTTAATGGCACATTAGCGTCACAGTTAGGGAGCTGTAAGCAAGTCCACAGAAAGTCATAGTAATATGTACAGTTTTTGGTGAGAGTGTAAGTGAAGATGTGTTGTTAAGAGAGTGTGCAGTCAGTACTACAAGAGAGATTACAGATGTCCTGAATCTAGTGCAGGTAAGTAGAAGTGCACAATGTTTCAGGAGTGAGATCTCCTGCCATGGCTTTGTGGGTAAAGATATTACATTGACTTACAGAAATGAAAGTCAGAACTTTGAGTTCTCCATTATTCCCCATTTGTCTGGTCACAGCTGAAGTAATGGTAGACGTTTTACAGTTGGCCTTGGTTCCACCAGGTTAGGGAGGGGTCCTGATTTAACACTGTTCAATTAGGATTGCGCATGTGTGTGTGTGTAGAGATTCGATCAAGGCTGGGTTATCCAGTTTTATTTTGCATGATTAACTGCATTTTATCTAGTTGTGGTGAATTGAGTTGTGTTTATTGCAGTTTATCTGTCTGTTAGCTTTTTTTGGTCCCCCCGCAGATGTTCATTACGCCTCCTGTAATGGCTCCAGATCTCTATGTTGTTTGCATTTTTCTAGTTGGAGCTTTGAGTTTGCTGGACAGTACATTTGCGCCAAGTTTTTGGAAGTTTGATTGTTTGTTGCATGCTTCTTACTCTTCACTTTGTGGACCCCAGTTCCAGGTTGCTGCTTTGTTTCAAATGAGCACTTATTGTGTATAGCTCTCTGGTGCAATGACCCCCACGTGTTGTTAACCTCCTGAAACGTACAGAACAAAAAGAGGCCATTTCACACATCCTAATCGTGCTGCCACTTTGTAGCAGCTATCCAAATATTCCACCCCTCTGCTCATTTCCACATTCTCCATTTTTCTGCCTCAAATATTTATCCTATTACTTTTTGAAACTTGATATTGAATCTGTATCTTTCAGCCAGTGAATCCCAGAGCATATCAATTCCCATCTAGTTGTTTTCCCTATTACCTGAAATTACCAAGGAGAATAATCCCATTTTCTCATAGCACTCCATATAGTTGTAGCCTGTTATCTTTTGTTGCGGTTCCCACTGTGTATCACAGGCATGTTGATGTGAATCTGATTTGCCTCATGTGTGATAGCCAATAGAACATGGCAAAGAGAAAATCATTAAATATGATTTACTCAACACAGACAAGAATAAGAGAGAGAATTGTTGCACCAACTCTTTGAACTTGTCTAATGTGCTGTTCAGTTTCAGGACCTTTACTAGTTCAGAAATCAGGCAAAAACCAACATTCTCCCAGCTGTAAGTTTTAGTCACGCTGCCTGTCTTTCTGTGAAGCAGCAGTAAAAGAGAACATGGCACAGTGATTAGTACTGCTGCCTCACAGCGCCAGGGACCTGGGTTCAATTCTGACCTTGGATGACTGTCTGTGTGGAGTCTGCATTTTCTCCCCATATCTGCAGGGGTTTCCTCCGGCTGCTCAGGTTTCCTCCCCCAGTCCAGAGTTGTGCAGGCTAGGTTGATTGACCATGCTAAGTTGCCCCTTAGTGTTAGGGGGATTAGCAGGGTGAATACTTGTGGTTATGGGGGTAGGGCCTGAGTAGGATTGTTGTCGGCGCAGGTTCAAAGGGCCGAATGGCCACCTTCTCCACTGTAGGGATTCTGTGATACCAAGAGTCAAGAACTACAGGTGTAGGAGAACAGTAAATACTGGACCTCACCTTCGGTTGTCAGACCTAATAGGCATGATTTTCGATTCTCATTCAAAGCAGAAGTGGAGGTTCGCAAGCCTGAAATTTGTTATCTGGGAGTGGCTTGCAGTTCGGGTTGCCAGCTTGTTCCTTCATTGAGGGCATTTGTGTTGCCAGAGGAGTAGGTAAAATCGTCATAGTCCCACTGGTGGAGATTTAATCTGCAGACCATCGCATCTCAGGTGAGAGGTAAGATTGAGAAGACAGGGCCTTCGTGCATAACCCTAGCCAGTACAGCACGGCACAGGAGGAGTAGGTGGTGGGTGACAGCTATCTGCCCAGAAGCATCAGTTAGCCTATGAGGCTAAATAAAAAGCCTATTAAGACCACTTAGCAGAAGCTGACTGGAATTTTCTACCAGAAATACGAGCTGGGGATAGACACAACTTCCTTCCCTCTGGATGGCACAGAGGGAAGGAAGTTGTGCTTCATCTCAGTAGGGACACCACTCTCACCCACCATGGCTGCCAGGCCCCTGCCATTCAGTGGAGGTAACAGCCTGGCAGCTGTGGTCTTTTCTAGATTTGAACATTTTTTGACTTTCCAAGGACACTTATTTACAATGTGAGACACCCATTTTTTACCCTTCTCTCTTGCTCTCTTATACAGCTCTGCAGCTTGCACCTCAGACGATGGGACTGTCAAAATGTCATTGCAGGAGGGCCTCCTTTTGGCCCCCCAGGCCTGACCGCCTGCCCACCATTCTTAATTATAGAGTCATAGGGGGGAATTTTACCATTTTGAGTCGAAGTGCCGGATCTGGGCGTCAGATAGATCCGCGCCTGGAATCCTCTTTGCAGCGCGTCCATACTCGTTTTGCCGGCTCCGGCCCGATCCACGCTGTGTGCGGGGCTTAGCGCTGGTGGACCGATCGGAGCTCTGAACTGCGCATGCGCTGTTCGAAAAAAGTCTGACCGCGTCCGGGCACGGAAAAAAAAGCACAAAGCGGAGAGAGAGGCTCTCTGACAGTCATCCTCTGGTCGGGGAGGGAGGGGGTGTGACCGATCATCCCCTGGGGGGGTGGGGGGGGGGGGGGTGACATATCATCCCCGGGGGGGGGGGGCGGGGGGAGGAGAGGGGGTGTGACGTATCATCCTCTGGTCGGGGGGGGTTCCGCTGCCTGTCTGCGGCCGATCCCTCCTGGCACCATCACTGGTACACTACCAGCCACAGCCATTTCTCCTGCTCTCTCGCACCTGCAGGGAAGAGTAATCTGTGGCTGGTAGTGTCCCAGTGATGGTGCCAGGAGGGATCGTCCGCAGACAAGCAGCGGAGCCCCCCGACCAGAGGATGAGACGTCACACCCCCTCTCCTCCCACCCAGGGGATGATCGGTCACACCCCCTCTCCTCTCCCCCCGCCCCCCCAGGGGATGATACGTCACCCCCCCCCCCCCAGGGGATGAGACGTCCCACCCCCTCCCCTCCCACCCCCCCATCCCGCCCCGACCAGAGGATGACCTGAGTCAGAGAGCCGTTGCAGTCTCTGACCCCGCTCTTCGGAGGCTGCAGACTTCAGACTTTTATTTTGCAGGTCGGTAACAGCGCGGACGCGGATCGGGCCAGAAGACGGTAAAGTGGGATTTGGTGGTAGAGTTGGGCGCGCCGTTCATTAAGTCGATTTAAATGCATGCAGATGCATTTAAATCGTCGGTCCGCCCGATTCAGGTGCAGGCCGGACCCGCGCCCGAATCGTGTGTCGGTAAAGCCGCGATCTGCTCAGAATCGGGTGCAGATCCCGGTATAGGCCCGACGCCCAACTTTACCGCGATTTCGTGCCCAAAAACAGGCGTGAAGCTTTGGGAAAATCAGGCCCATAGAGTCAGACATCAAGTCCGCACTGACAATAACTACCATTCAAGTTGCACTCATCCAATTTTCCAGCACTTGTGCCATATCCTTGAATATTATATTATGATGTTTCAAGGGCTCATCCAGACACTTGTTAAAGATTGTAATGTTTGCAGTCTCCACTACCTTCCCAGGCAATGCATTCCAGATACTCAACCTCTGAGTGCGGTGAAAAATGTTTTTTCAAATCCCTTTTGAATCTCCTGCCCCATATCCTTAAACTATGCCCCCTAGTGATGCATCCCTTAATCAAGGGGAACAGCTACTTCCTATACAACTGTCCATCCCCCCTCAATCTTATACACCTCAATCATGTCCCCCCTCGGCCTTTGCTCTAGAGAAAACAATCCAAGCCTATCCAGTCTCTCCTGGTAGCTCTCATGCTCCATCCCAGGCATCCTGGTGAAGCTCCCCTGTAACCCCTCTAGTGCAATCACATCCTTCCTATAGTGAGATGACCAGAACGGCACACAGTACTCCAGCTGTGGCCTAACCAATGTTCTGTACAGCTCCAACATAACCTCCTTGCTCTTGTACTCTGTGCCACGACTGAAAGTAAGAGTCCCATATACCTTCTTAACTGCCCTATTCATCTGCTCTGCCGCCTCACAGAAATCTGAATAAGTACCCCAAGATCCATCTGTTCCTCTAAACTTTCCAGTGTCCAGTCATTCATTAAATACTCACTTGTCTTGTTACAAAGTGCACCATCTCTCACTTAGCAGCGTTAAATACCATCTGTCACTGCTCTGCCCATCTGACCAACTCATCTATATTTTCTTCTTCACTATCAACCACCCTACCAATCTTGGTGATATCTGCAGGTTTGCTTTTCATTCCCCTCACATTATCATCTATATCATTTATGTATATTATAAACAATAAGGGATCCAGCACTGAACCTTGTAGTACGCCATGTTCACCAGCCTCCAATCACTCAAATAGGCCTCTACCACCTCCCTTGGAGTCCTATACTAAGCCAGTTTGGGATCCATCTCACCAAGTTTCCCTGAATTCCATGTGCTTCAACTTTCTCAATTAGCCTCCCATGTGGGACCTTGTCAAAGACTTTTCTAAAATCCACATAAACTACACCAACTGCACTTCGCTCATCGATCACATTTTCAAAAAATTCGATCAAATTTGTTAGGCATGAACTCCCTCTGACAAAGCCATGCCAACTATCCCTAATTAACCAATGCCTTTCCAAGTGGGGATTAATTCTCTCCTTCAGAATTTTCTTCAATAGTTTCCTTACCACTGACGTGAGTCTCACAGGTCTATAATTTCCTGCTTCATCCCTGCCACCCTTCTTGAAAAGTGGAACCACATTAGCCATCCTCCAGTTCCCTGGCACTTCCCCACTTCTCCAAGAAGATCGCGCATATTGACACAGACACCAAGTTTCTACAAAGATGCAAGAAAGAAGACAAGATACCAAAAGGACTACAGATCACGAACCCACTCAGGTCAACCTATAACACAGACTACGCTGAGAGACTTTGCCGTCGCACCTTTCTCACACTTGTCAACCACCTCATACACCAGCTCTACAGCAAACGCCGCAACCTGGAAACCAAGATAGAATCCATATTCTCAACTTGCGCTCAGGACGCAGACCAGCTGCGAAACTCTGCCAAGCAGATGAGACAAAGGAACTACGCCATCTACATGCACACCAAGAACAGGAAACTTGAGAAACTCGGCATCACCACCAGCAGCAACCAAGCCTCCCCCGGTACCACAGTAGAAAACAGTACCACTGCAGGGAAGTCCATTGTCAACTTGTCGGACTACACACTTCAACCAGATGAAATCGAAGTTCTCAGCCCAGGGCTCAATTTCTGCCCCACCACCAAAATAGACCCCATCAGTCTTGCAGCTGATACAGAGGAATTCATCAGGCGAATGAGGCTGCGGGAGTTCTTCCACAAACCCCAAGAGGCCAACAGCGAACACAATGAGACAGCCAATGAACCGGAACAGCTGACAGAGAGATCCGCGGTGCAGCAACCGAAGAGGAAAGGTCGAATTGGACTCCTCCGGAAGGCTGCTGCCCTCGACTTGACATGTATGCCCAAGCCGTCAGGAGGTGTGTCAACACCAGATTCATCAGCCGCACTCACAAGACAGTCCCGAATATCACCCAATCACAACGCAACGCCATCCGCGCTCTCAAGACCAACCGCAACATTGTCATCAAACCAGCAGACAAAGGAGGGGCCATCGTCATACTGAACAGAACGTATTACTGCAAAGAGGTGTACTGACAACTGAACAACGAGGAACACTACAAACAGTTACCCGCAGATCCGACCAAAGAACACACACCCGTCAACTCAACAGACTGATCAAGACCTTTGATCCGGACCTTCAGAGCACCCTCCGTGCTCTCATCCCACGTACTCCCCGCATTGGAGATCTCTACTGCCTCCCGAAGATACACAAGGCAAACACACCCGGCCGTCCCATCGTATCGGGCAATGGGACCCTGTGCGAGAACCTCTCCGGCTATGTCGAGGGCATCCTGATGCCCATTGTACAAAGAACCCCCAGATTTTGTCGCGACACTACGGACTTCCTACAGAAACTCAGCACACATGGAGCAGTTGAACCAGGAGCACTCCTTGTCACAATGGATGTCTCAGCACTCTACACCAGCATCCCCCACGACGATGGCATTGCTGCAACTGCCTCAGTACTCAACGCTGACAACTGCCAGTCTCCAGATGCAATTTTACAACTCATCCGCATCATCCTGGATCACAATGTCTTCACCTTCAACAACCAGTTCTTCATCCAGACACACGGAACAGCCATGGGGACCAAATTCGCACCTCAATATGCCAACATACTCATGCACAGGTTCGAACAAGACCTCTTCACCACACAGGACCTTCAACCGATGCTATACGCTAAATACATCGATGACATTTTCTTCCTTTGGACTCATGGTGAACAATCACTGAAACAACTATATGATGACATCAACAAAAGTTCCATCCCACCATCAGACTCACCATGGACTACTCTCCGGAATTGGTTGCATTCTTGGACACGCGCATCTCCATCAAGGACAGTCACCTCAGCATTTCACTGTACCGCAAGCCCACGGATAACCTCACGATGCTCCACTTCTCCAGCTTCCACCCTAAACACGTTAAAGAAGCCATCCCCTACGGACAAGTCCTCTGTATACACACAATCTGCTCAGATGAGGAGAATCGCAACAGACACCTCCAGACGCTGAAAGATGCCCTCATAAGAACAGGATATGGCGCTCAACTCATCGATTGACAGTTCCGACGCGCCACAGCGAAAAACCGCACCGACCTCCTCAGAAGACAAACATGGGACACGGCGGATACAGTACCCTTCGTCGTCCAGTACTTCCCCGGAGCGGAGAAGCTATGACATCTTCTCCGGAACCTTCAACATGTCATTGATGAAGACGAACATCTCGCCAAGGCCATCCCCACACCCCCACTTCTTGCCTTCAAACAACCGCACAACCTCAAACAGACTATTGTCCGCAGAAAACTACCCAGCCTTCAGGAGAACAGTGACCACGATACCACACAACCCTGCCACAGCAACCTCTGCAAGACTCAGTTCCCCAATAGTCTTACAGGATTTTCTACTAGAGAGCTTAGAACTCCTGCCTTTACTATCTGGCATACACACACTAACTGAAATGCCCTTCTGTCTTCCATTGTCTCTGTGTATCCCTGGGCCCCTATGGCTAGGGATCAGCACAGTTTATTCTACTATTGTTGTTTCCTAAACTCACTAAACCTTTGTAACCCACATCTTCACTTTGTGGGTTGTAAAACCTCATTAAAAGGCATGGATTCAAACGGGGTGGAATTCTCCCAAAAAAAATTCAAGCTGCCGAATTTGTGTAAAAACTGGAGTAAATCCTGCTGCTTTTTTCAGTGGGATTTTCAAAATGAATCTCCCACACTCTGTGCATCACAGTGCGCTAGCGTGAATCACGATGAAAAGCTGGGGGTGGGGTCTATTCCTACTGGAGAGGCCGGCAGCATAGCACTGAGTGGGCCATTGCACATGCGCCAACCTGTCATAGCGAAGATTGCCGCATGTGTAGCAGCCCTGCACTGCTGGCCTCCCGATTGCTGGCCAGCTCAATCGCTGGCCGACCTCACATCGCTGGCTGTGTGACACCCCAACCCCGATTGCTGACCTCCCAGATGTGTCTGGGCCAGCCCTGACCCCCCCTGGTCCGTTAGTGGGGAGCTGTTGTAAACCCCGCTGGAGTGAAACACTCTTGGTGGTGGTGGGGCGTCACGTGAGAGGCTAGCGGGCCCAGGGACTTCAGTCCCGGGCCCACTAATGATATTCAAATGCTGATTTAAATATTTTAATCAGCTCTACGCCAGTTTCTGTTATGGATCTGACAACACTGGAAATCCGATGGCCGGGGATACGCAGAGGCTGTGGTGCCCAGCGGGACGCTCACTACGTGGCCTCCACTTCTGTCTCCCGGTGCTGCACCGCGAGAGCAGCACAACAGGCTGGGAGTATCGTCCCCAAGGCCTTCAGACTTCCTGGCATCCAGCTCACAAAATAAACTCTAAATGAAACTAGAACCAAGTTTTACCTGTTTTAACACAAATATAAATTAAACTCAAATCCCGGGAATTAAGAATTGTTCGGATCAACGTAGAAATTTGTTTTTATTTACTCGTTCATGGGATGTGGGCATCACTGGCTTATTCAGCATTAATTGCCCTTTAGAAGGTGGTGGTGAGCTGCTTTCTTGAACTGCTGCAATCTCTGTGTTGAAGGTACACCCACAGTGCTGTTGGGGATTAATCAAAGCCTTAAAGCACTAACAAAAGGAAAAGTTTTAATCTGTTTTTCAACATTGGTACGTAAACTAAAATGACGTATTGATTGTGTGCCGGTGGTAACAGCGTTTTCATCAGGTAAGTAATAACTACATAGCAAGGTCAATTGGATTTGAATTCAAGGTGGAATGACAGGTGTGAAAAATGGAATTTGAGATATGAGTTGAAGTGGATGGGATTAGAAAGTGAGAATGAAAAGCGGCAGCGATTGATTGAAAAAGAGGAGGTGTTGGTGCGCTGCAGGCACGTGTGAATTAGAGAGTAGATTTCCAGGCAGATTGATGGTCTGTTACTCAGCCAGTGTGAGCTGGAGACTGATAACGACTGCAGCAACATGCAGAAAAGTTAAAGCAGAGGCTGGGCTCCCCTCCTTGGATTTGAAAAGCTCTTTCAGTTCTGTCAAATGAACCTAGGAACGGTCCAACAATATCACATTCGGTGGAATGATCTATCATAGGAAGACTTAGCATCTTGAGAAAATAAAAACTGCACTTTTATTCAGTTCAATGATGGAGTTAAGGGAAATCTGAGGTGGAGGAGGGAGGGCTATACAGTGTGAGCTGTCGGAGGGTGAGGGGAGGGAGGGGTAAACAGTGTGAGCTGTCGGAGGGTGAGGGGAGGGAGAGCTATACAGTGAGAACTGTCTGAGGGTGAGGGGAGGGAGGGGTAAACAGTGTGAGCTGTCGGAGGGAGGGAGGGTATCCAGTGTGAGTGGTCTGAGTGAGAGAGGAAGAAGGAGGGGGGAATAGTGTGAGCTGTCTGAGGGAGAGAGGAGGTGGGATATTTCTGCAAACTTTGCTGCGTAATGCTAATTATTTCTGCCCAGAACCTTTGGGTGCAACGATCCACCTTTGAACAGCTTGCAGCTTCGAGCGGCTGTTTAAAATTCCATGGATGTGATTGCTGTGTGAATTACCTCATGACCTAACCCTCTGTCCCAGGTGTTGTGTCTAAGCACCATTGTGTTTTTTAAGATTGATATTTATGTCCTTGTTTGAAGGAGCAGCCAGCCAGGAATGTTTGGGAAACAGGATTTTGACCAGCTGGCCCAGGTCGTGGATGGATTCAGCCTCATGACGTATGACTATTCGAATTCACATCGGTAAGATTGGCCCGTAGGATTCGAGTGGCAAGAAGCAGTGTACAACCTGCAATAGGAATTAGAAATTGTTAAACATGTCAATCCTAAAACTATTAAAGATACCAAAGAAGACTGGAACAAACCAGATGGTCCGTCAAGCCCCTCACTTCCCATTCCAGTACAATTTTTACACATATGCACGCACACACACCATGAGTGCCCCACATGCACCCGAGAAAAAAGGAGAAAACCGCAAGCCAATTTACAGAGAATCTCTGGGAATTTTTTCTGCAATCCATGTGAATAGAGCAGCAATATTAAAAAAGACAGTTGATCCAACCAGTCTTATTCTAAAGAAAGGATAACTTTCTTTACTTTACACCAATCCTTCCTATAATGTTCTAACTATGTTACGAGTTGTGGGTTTTACACAAAAAGAGAAAGGTGTGGTATGCACGTGTAGATTCAAACTGACAACAGATTTATTTTGTATAACATGTTCTGATGCTCTACCAACTTTGGAGCCAGCCTCATGGCAATAATTGTGGGCGTCCAATGAATGATGTACTGTAACACTCAGTCCTTCCTCAGCAAACAGTCTGCTTGGAACAGGATTCCAATGGGGTCGATCCTGTTTGGAATGGTATTCCAATGGTGCTGATCCCACTGGGAATGGTGTTCCGATGGCACTGATCTGGTGGGAGCGATGTTTCAATGGCGCCAATCTCGTTGGGAGTGGTATTCCAACGGTGCCAATCCCGTTGGGTGTGGCATTCCAGTGGTTTCGACGACATTGATCCCGTTGGGAGCGGGATTCTGATGGCGCCGACCCCATTTGGAACTGCGTTCCGATGGAATCAACCCCATTTAGAATGGAAATCTGGAAGCATCAGATTTGGCTTGGGTGAGTGTCAGTCTATTTTGGAACGGGCAAATCCAGCCCACATCAATCTTATAAACCAGCATTTAATTGGTACTGAGACTCTGAAAGCAGCAGTAGTTGGAGGAAATGGGAAAGAAGATGGTGTCTGAAATTGCAAAATGTTGATGGAGAATTTTTGAGGATTCGACACATGATCTGACCTAGTTGTACCTGACTGCTGAGTGATTTAACACTGTGAAGGGAACTTTACTCTGCCTCTCTCCAGTACGGTATCTGACTGGGTGGGCCTGTTTCTGTACTATACTCTACCTGACCTTGGATTGCTTGATGCTGACACTGGGTGTGTAAAATAAAAAGTGTTCCATTTATTAGTGTTAATGACCCTTGCCTTGATGGTAAACATGAAGAGCTAGTTTTAATTTTTTGAACTGTTTTTAACTATAGGTTTGAGGTTTTTTTTTCCTGGTAAGTTCAAAATGGCCTTTTGAGTTGAACATTTGTGGTTCAGAAATGTTCAGTTAGATTTGAAGATTGTCTGTAGCGGCCCTGTGTCATGAACTGAAACATTCCTTGTTTTTCAGACCTGGCCCCAATTCCCCTATCGCCTGGATACGAGCTTGTGTTCAGACATTGGACCCAGATGCAAATTGGAGAAGTAAGATTCTTTTGGGACTGAATTTCTATGGAATGGATTATGCTACTCTTGGAGGAACAGCAGAACCTATTGTAGGACACAGGTAGGATATACTATCAGTATCTTACTTTATGATGCTCTTGTGAAGTGCATTTATGCAATGAGGCAGTGTTAATTACTGATGTCGTCATAAAAGATCCACTGGGCAACAGTGATCATCATAATAAGAAAAATATATATATAAACATTTATGTCAGTCGCACTACTATCTTCACAGCTGGAAAGTGGAGTCAAAACCCAAGATCAGCCAAACTGGAATTGTATAGGCTCTGTGGTCTACTCCCACTTCTGTTTCTGATCAAGGCCTTGGGATGGTAACGGTGATATAGAAATGCAAACTGAAGTGGGGCTGTCTTAGTCCAGGAATTGTTCATGGTCTTCATCCGACTGGGATCCTGTTATGAATACAGGAAGAAGTTTAACAACACCAGGTTAAAGTCCAACAGGTTTATTTGGTAGCAAAAGCCACACAAGCTTTCGGAGCTCTAAGCCCCTTCTTCAGGTGAGTGAGAATTCTGTTCACAAACAGAGCTTATAAAGACACAGACTCAATTTACATGAATAATGGTTGGAATGCGAATACTTACAACTAATCAAGTCTTTAAGAAACAAAACAATGTGAGTGGAGAGAGCATCAAGACAGGCTAAAAAGATGTGTATTGTCTCCAGACAAGACAGCCAGTGAAACTCTGCAGGTCCACGCAACTGTGGGAGTTACAAATAGTGTGACATGAACCCAATATCCCGGTTGAGGCCGTCCTCGTGTGTGCGGAACTTGGCTATCAGTTTCTGCTCAGCGACTCTGCGCTGTCGTGTGTCGCGAAGGCCGTCTTGGAGAACGCTTACCCGAATATCAGAGGCCGAATGCACGTGACCGCTGAAGTGCTCCCCAACAGGAAGAGAACAGTCTTGCCTGGTGATTGTCGAGCGGTGTTCATTCATCCGTTGTCGCAGCGTCTGCATAGTTTCCCCAATGTACCATGCCTCGGGACATCCTTTCTTGCAGCGTATCAGGTAGACAACGTTGGCCGAATTGCAAGAGTATGTACCGTGTACCTGGTGGATGGTGTTCTCACGTGAGATGATGGCATCTGTGTTGATGATCCGGCACGTCTTGCAGAGGTTGCTGTGGCAGGGTTGTGTGGTGTCATGGTCACTGTTCTCCTGAAGGCTGGGTAGTTTGCTGCGGACAATGGTCTGTTTGAGGTTGTGTGGTTGTTTGAAGGCAAGAAGTGGGGGTGTGGGGATGGCCTTGGCGAGATGTTCGTCTTCATCAATGACATGTTGAAGGCTCCGGAGGAGATGCCGTAGCTTCTCCGCTCCGGGGAAGTACTGGACAACGAAGGGTACTCTGTCCACTGTGTCCCGTGTTTGTCTTCTGAGGAGGTCGGTGCGGTTTTGCCTTCTCTTTGCTGTCTGCAGCTTTTGGTTTTAAATGTTAAGTTTAACCTTTACTGGGTTAGGTATTAACCCCTAGGCCACTGCACTGATTCTATGATTGTGTTCAGACTGTCAGTCTTTGGGGCTGACAGTCAGGCAGAGTGAAGGCTACCTTCTCCTGTTTCGTTAATGGGCGTGAGGCTTCAGGAATGACCCTGAGAAGAATGTGATGAGCACTTTATCCCGACATGTACAAGTGGATTTTTTAAAAATAGCCTTAAAAGACTAGGTTAATTAAAAGTGGCTGGTTAATCTTTTCAGTTCAAGAATTTCAGACCTCAGCCCTTGCACCTACACAAGATGAGCCAGTTAGTAAAAATACAAAGGCGACATGGGCTTTCACATTATCAATAGCATCAGAAGAAGGTCAGAGACCTGACTGTGGACAGACTCAGACTGAACGGGTTTTGTGTTGTGGTCAAGAAAGAAATTGTTCTGTCTATGCAGCTCCAGGAAACTGGCTTCACATTGTGGGACTGTGAGGAATGTTGAGGAAAGTAACTACAATTGCGGAACATGTAGATGCCTGTGGCTACTGAGTAAATGTGACCATTAATTTCAAGGATGAGTGACTGCTCTTGTAGTAATCTGAGATTTCAGCAAAGTGAAGATCTGTGAGTCTTAGTGTTGTGAAGAAAGGATTCCTTTTCGGATTAATTCATATTCATGACTCCCTCCCCTCAGCATTATGGTGTGAAGTGCTGCAGTAAAGAATGTTTTAATAACACTTTTAAGAAAATATTTATTTACAGATATTAGGAAGGTGGGTGTATGTTGACTTAGATATTTATAAGCTCCCCATCCTTGACCAAGACTGAGCTTGCCCAGTGCAGGAGGGAGTGGACAGTGGACTCAAAGTTGTGGGTGTGCGGGGGAGCTGAAATTAGCCTTAGAGGAGGGAGTTTGTATTGTCAAGTAAACCCACAAGGCTACTGGTGGGTGCTGGGCAAGCCCCTCCACTCCCTCCACCGGAACCACCCCCAAACCCTGAGCACCCAACTCTGCCCCTCCCCCTATTGTGTATGTTCCCCAGCCTTCAGGCTGAGATTTTCAGAGCTCTGAATACTCTGGGAGCTGTTAAAAATGGAAACATTAAAAATGGCAGGCAGAACCAAGATCCGACATCCTATTTTCACTGGAAAGGAAAGGCAGTGGGATGTGACTCAGCTGGGCCATTTGAACTCAGTGCCCCATTTTTTTTTTAATGGAACAAGGGCCTGATCCTGCAGTAACAGTTATGAATTTTGCTCTTGAAGTGTGGGTAAGGTCTGTAAAAGTAAGTTATTTAATTGGCCAGTCCTTTAAAAATTGAAAACAGAAACTGCCTGTCTGTGTCTGAGTTGAAAAAACTCTTCAATGGCTGTTTGTTGATATAACACTTCTGATATCTTCACTGTATTGTTAATGCTTGACTGCCTTGTGCAACCTGTCAGTATCCAAGTGAGGGGCTGTATCATACTTATGTGGAGTTATGAATAGAAATAGAATTGAAGTCTTGAATCAACTTTCATGAATGATATAGTGAAGTCGGTAATAGATATTTAGAACTTTATTTTGTTTTACATCAACCTGGTTCCTGGGTTCAGTTCTTGGTGGATACTAGGTGAGTTGGCATGGCAGGTTCATGGGGAAAGGGTGGGAGAGGCATAAGTTGACACTAGTTTGTGTAAGGGCTGTAGTGGCTATGAGCAGGTTGGAAGGCATGGATTAACATGAGTTGATAGATATAGGCATGGGGTGGAGGCGGGAGAGTGTGGTATGAGGTCTGTAAGTCCTAATATTTAACAAAACAACTGGGACAAAGTCCCGGAGAATTGAGACGGACCTTTTAACCTGCCCACCCTGGCACTCTACAACTCCTGTGGCTGCCTTCCATCTATGTCCAGGGGTGGTAGGCGTGATTCCATCCCCACTCACCTTCCCAGAGCAAAGATCCCACCTGGGGTAGGTGTGGCGAGCCAGGAGTTTTCCCTACTCTATCCTTGGGACTGTCTATATATAACCTAGTCTGTATTGACTCAACTTTGGACTGGTTAAAACATTTTGGTAACAAATGTTGAGCTAAGCTATGTTTTGTGCAAAAGGTGTTTTTTCATAGATGTTGGAAATGGAAAATTCTGACTGGCATATTGAACATAATACAAGTGGTTATTTTCCAGTTGGTTGCAACTATGGAAAATCATTTTGAAGCTGATTGTTAAAGCAACAATTACTGTTCTTTACTAGAGCACAGCGGGTTAAAAACAATGGAGCTTATACAGATGTGTTCTCTTACATGGCTGCTTCTACTCTGCCTGTTTCCCACGCTAGGGACTTGTGACGTCACTTCTAGTGCATATATTAATACAGCAGGGCTCAGTACACCAATAAGAATTCATACAAATACAAATTGAACATCCCCAACAAGTTCAAAATGATCAATAATCAATAAGTTAAAGTTAAATGGTCTAGAGGTCGTTGTTCTCGCATCAATTGATGGTGAATCTATGGTATCTTCTTTAACTGATGGTACCTCTGGTATTTTTGACTTTGCAAGAATGTCACTGTGTTGGGTTTAACTGGCATTGACATAGGAACACGAGGTTGTTTGTGTCTGATCAGTAGATGAAGTGTTGCTTTCTTCAGTGATAGGTGTCTTGCCTACTTGCTCAAAAGTAGAAGTTATTCCTGTTTGAGGAGCCTGACAAACTCATGGCAATGGCAATCTTGAAAGTCCATTTGCATTACAATGTAGTCTTGAATGTCAATATTTAATGGTGTAATTATGGAGATGAAAGCAATGCCCATCCTTGCATCCCACTTGCCACTCATGATAGAATTCCCACGTGTGGTCCAAAAATGATGTTCAACTATGTAAATTCTCTCCTGCACAGGAACTGATGGAATTTCTTTACTCCAAAAGATGGTCCCTAATGCTTCCCTTTTAATCTATGCATAGTTACTTCAGCCTCCCTCAAGGTTTGAGACACAAAAGCAATGGGTCGTTCTTCATCTGACGGCATGATGTGGAAGACCACTGCTCCTACATCATAAAGAGGTGCATTACAAGCTAACTGTAGATAATAGAGTAGGATCAAAATTTATAGGGACTTCAGATTTGAGTAAAGCTCTTTTGGCTTGCGTGAAGGCATTATTGCATTATTCCATGACTTGTCCTGGCGCAAGAAGTTATGTAATGTTTTCAGAATGGGACAAATGGGACAAATCTTCCATAATCATTCAATAATCCCAGGAAGTAATGTAGTGAGGTGCAGGCACCTCTGTAATGGCCTTCTCCTTTGAAGGAGAAAGCCAGTGGTGTCAATCACACGTCCCAAATACTCAACAGAGGATTGGAACTCATTTGTCCTTGCAGATTTTTTTTAAAATTCATTCATGGGACATGGGTGTTGCTGTCTGGCCAGCATTTATTGCCCATCCCTAATTGACCTTGAGAAGGTGGTGGCGAGCTGCATTCTTGAATCGCTGCATTCCATGTGCTGTGGGTTGATCTACAATGCCCTTGGGCAATTCTAGGATTTTGACCCAGTGACTGTGAAGGAACGGCAATATATTTCCAAGTCAGGATGGTGAGTGGTTTGGAGGAGAACTTGCAGGTGGTTGTGTTCCCATATATCTGCTGCCCTTGTCCTTCTAGATGGAAGTGGCCGTGGGTTTGGATGGTGCTGTCTAAGGATCTTTGGTAAATTGGTGCAGTGCATTTTGTAGATAGTATATATTGTGGTGGAGGGTGTGGATGTTTGTAAATGTGATGCCAATCAAACAGCTGCTTTGTCCTGGATGGTGTCAAGCTTCTTATGTTGTTGGAACTGCACCCATCCAGGCAAGTTGGGAGTATTCCATCACACTCCTGACTTGTGCCTTGTAGATGGTGGACAGGCTTTGGGGAGTCAGGAGGTGAGTTACTCGCTGCAGTATTCCTAGCCTCTGACCTGCTCTTGTAGCCACTGTGTTTATGTTGCGAGTCCAGTTGATCAATGGTAACCCCAAGGATGTTGACAGTGGGGGATTCAGTGATGGTGACATCACTGAATGCCAAAAGGCGGGGGGGTTAAGAGTGTCTCTTATTGGTGATGGTCATCGCCTGGCATTTGTGTGGCGCGAAGACCAGAATCTTACGATCTCTGGAGTGTGGTATCCAAGTTTTGAAGATGTTCTTCTTCATTTCTTCCAGTGACTAGGATGTCATCCAGATAGCACTGGACACCGCTCAGTACACTCAGGATAATCCATTGTTCTTTCACCTTCCATAACTCCTGTCTTCACAAGTTGTTCCAAGTCAGCTTCGGCCTAACAGCATATGGTACAGACCTTGCCTTCAACCATTTTGCTTGGCTTTTTTTATCTTTCATGCTCCCTAATTCTCCAAAAACATTTGTGTGCTTCTTAAATTTTTGAAGCCTGATTCTCCATTGGTCATTATGTTGACTTCAATTGAGTTCTGTTGAATCTTCTCCAGACATATACAAGCCATACATGTTGACCAAACAGCAGATTTGTCTGTACACGTTGCACAGCTACTACAATGTGGCCCTTCAGTGGATCCACTTCACCTATATACATCTTCAGCACTACCCTTGACAGCTTCAAGGGAATAAGTTTAAGTTTCTCCCTGAAAACAGTCTCTGGCACCAGCAAGATTGCTGCCCAAGTGCCAACTTCCATCCTTACTGGCTGTTGTTCCAGCAGTGGAGTGACCCAGTATCGGTGTGTAGCACCAGCAATGCCTAGCACATTCAGTGATACTTCCTCCTTGGACCGTGAGTCATTATGTTTTTCTTGACTCTTTTGTACAGCATGAACATTTCTCCTTTTATTCTGTCTAAATGCTATCTTGGATTGTTCTTGTTCCTTGTTTTTTACTTGGAGCTTGCTTTTTCTTCCAGCAGGCATGCTCCATGTTTCCTTTCTGCCCCCACAACTTTGGCATACCATGTCTTTACTTCAGCATTCAGTTGCAGAATGCCTTGGCGTTGCACACTGGTGACATGTACAAATTTAGAGGCTCATGGGTGTTGATTCAGCTGTCATTTTGTGTATTTGAGTACACAAACTCAAATTACTGAACTTCCTTTGCAGCCAGTTCCATTGAAACAACAATTTCCATGGCCTTTTTCAGAGTAAGGTTACTCTCCATTAGCAAATGTTTTCTGTATTGGTCCACAGTGCAGACCAAAGACAAATCAGTGCCAAATGGTGTCATTCAGCACGTCTCCAAACTCAGTAATCTGCAAGTCCTTTTGGCATAATCACGAATTGTACAATTGATTCCCATCTTTTGTGGAACAATGTGCTTGCAAAATATCTACGATCTGTTCATCCATTTTGATGCCTGGCTCCAGATTGCACTAAAATGCAGAGAAGGTTAAACTCGCTAACCACCCCCCATCCCCGTCCCCCTATCACGCTCAGAAAACTGGGGCACCTTAATATCTTCAGCTATTTTGCTTGCCTGCCCAAAATAGTCAAAACTCAGGATAGGAGCTCCATCACTCCACATTTTCATCAAAGGGTCCCATAATAGTGAAGACAGCCGCTATTTTTCTACTATTGGAGGTTCCCCATATGCAGACTTGGCAACGGGTTTCCAGCACCTACTTTGATTTTTCATTCACACAAGTCAGCAACCTGAGCCTCTTATTTAGCACATCAAGCACTAAAACTGCTGCAGAGCATTGTTACTCACGTCCCACTGCTGCAGAGCATTGTTACTCACGTCCGACTGCTGCAGAGCTTTGTTGCTCGCGTCCAACTGCTGCAGAGCATTGTTGCTCGCGTCCGACTGCTGCAGAGCATTGTTGCTCGTATCCGACTGCTGCAGAGCATTGTTGCTCGTGGCCGACTGCTGCAGAGCATTGTTGCTCGTATCCGACTGCTGCAGAGCATTGTTACTCGTGTCCGACTGCTGCAGAGCATTGTTAGTTGTGTCCGACTGCTGCAGAGCATTGTTACTCGTGTCCGACTGCTGCAGAGCATTGTTACTCGTGTCCGACTGCTGCAGAGCATTGTTACTCGTGTCCGACTGCTGCAGAGCATTGTTACTCGTGTCCAACTGCTGCAGAGCACTGTTACTCGTGTCCGACTGCTGCAGAGCATTGTTACTCGTGTCCGACTGCTGCAGAGCATTGTTACTCGTGTCCGACTGCTGCAGAGCATTGTTACTCGTGTCCGACTGCTGCAGAGCATTGTTACTCGTGTCCGACTGCTGCAGAGCATTGTTACTCGTGTCCGACTGCTGCAGAGCATTGTTACTCGTGTCCGACTGCTGCAGAGCATTGTTACTCGTGTCTGACTGCTGCAGAGCATTGTTACTTGCGTCCGACTGCTGCAGAGCATTGTTGCTCGCGTCCGACTGCTGCAGAGCATTGTTGCTCGCGTCCGACTGCTGCAGAGCATTGTTGCTCGTGTCCGACTGCTGCAGAGCATTATTACTCACGTCCGACTGCTGCAGAGCATCGTTACTCACGTTCGACTGCTGCAGAGCATTGTTACTCGTGTCTGACTGCTGCAGAGCATTGTTGCTCGCGTCCGACTGCTGCAGAGCATTGTTGCTCGCGTCCGACTGCTGCAGAGCATTGTTACTCACGTCCGACTGCTGCAGAGCATTGTTACTCACGTCCGACTGCTGCAGAGCATTGTTACTCACGTCCGACTGCTGCAGAGCATTGTTACTCACGTCCGACTGCTGCAGAGCATTGTTACTCGTGTCCAACTGCTGCAGCGCATTGTTGCTCGTGTCCGACTCCTGCAGCGCATTGTTGCTCGTGTCCGACTGCTGCAGAGCATTGTTACTCGTGTCCGACTGCTGCAGAGCATTGTTGCTCGTGTCCGACTGCTGCAGAGCATTGTTGCTCGTGTCCGACTGCTGCAGAGCATTGTTGCTCGTGTCCGACTGCTGCAGAGCATTGTTACTCGTGTCCGACTGCTGCAGAGCATTGTTACTCGTGTCCGACTGCTGCAGAGCATTGTTACTCGTGTCCGACTGCTGCAGAGCATTGTTGCTCGTGTCTGACTGCTGCAGAGCATTGTTGCTCGTGTCCGACTGCTGCAGAGCATTGTTGCTCGTGTCCGACTGCTGCAGAGCATTGTTGCTCGTGTCCGACTGCTGCAGAGCATTGTTGCTCGTGTCCGATTGCTGCAGAGCATTGTTGCTCGTGTCCGACTGCTGCAGAGCATTGTTACTCGTGTCTGACTGCTGCAGAGCATCGTTACTCACGTTCGACTGCTGCAGAGCATTGTTGCTCGCGTCCGACTGCTGCAGAGCATTGTTACTCGTGTCCAACTGCTGCAGAGCATTGTTACTCGTGTCCAACTGCTGCAGAGCATTGTTACTCGTGTCCAACTGCTGCATATCGTTGCCCGCGTCCGACTGCAAAGAGCTACTTTTGTAACGTTGCTATTGGTGACTTTCTCGCTCCAGTAAATTAGTATTCCGGGTGGTTAGCAAGTGCCATTTTCCGTTCTTGTTGCCAGTTTTTGTTGCATATTGGAGAATGACGCTAAGAACAAGGGAGATTTATTCACAAGCGTGTCTCCTTTTACATAGCTGCTTCTTCTCTGCATATTTCCTGCACTAAGGACATGTGATGTCACTTCTGGTGAATACATGAATATATTAATACATCAGAACTCAGCACACCAATAAGAATTAATACAAATACATAATTACTCTAATGCCCAGCACCATACAACAGTTTACACAATCAGTGATTCTGAGTCAGATGCCAGTTAGTGTTGTAGTTACGGCAACTGTAATAGTGCTGTACCATTTATTACAGTTGGTTTGACACTAGGTAACTATGCGGTGCTTCACTTAGGCATAGTGGCACAGTGGTTAACACCGTTGCCTCACAGCGCCGGGTTCAAATCCCAGCTTGGGTCACTGTCTGTGTAAAGTCTGCATGTTCTCCCTGTGTCTGCATGGGTTTCCTCTGGGTGCTCCGGTTTCCTTCCACAGTCCAAAAGATGTACTGGTTAGGCTATGCTAAATTCTCCCTCAGTGTACCTGAACAGGCACAGGAGTGTGGTGCCTAGGGGATTTTCACAATAGCTTCATTGCCGTGATTTGATTTGCTTTATTATTGTCACATGCATTAGTATACAATGAAAAGTATTATTTCTTGCATGCTATACAGACAAAGCATACCATTCATAGAGAAGGAAAGGAGAGAATGGAGTGTTGCAGTCATAGCTAGGGTGTAGAGAAAGATCAACTTAATGCAAGGTAAGTCCATTCAAAAGTCTGATGGCAGCAGGGAAGAAGCTGTTCTTGAGTCAGTTGGCACATGACCTCAGACTTTTGTATCTTTTTCCCAAAGAAGGTGGAAGAGAGAATGTCTGGGGTGCGTGGGGTCCTTAATTATGCTGGCTGCTTTTCCGAGGCAACAGGAAGTGTAGACAGAGTCAATGGATGGGAGGCTGGTTTGTGTGATGGATTGGGGTACATTCACAACCTTTTGTAGTTTCTTGCGGTCTTGGGCAGAGCAGGAGCCATACCAAGCTGTGATACACCCAGAAAGCAGTATTAATGTAAGCAAACTTGTGACACTAATAAATAAACTTTAAAATTCATAAATTGGATGTCATACAAAACCTGAAACTAAAAAGGTTGAGTATTCAGGGAAAAATTTCCTGAACCTGGGACTCCTTTGAGAACATTTGCCCCAGATGTTAAGCAGGGCTGAGGATCCGTCTCTAGAACAGAGTGTAGGTGTGTTGCAATATTAATGGGTCCATATGGGGGAGGAGTAGTTTGAGAAAACATGTTTTCCGCAGGATGGTGCTGTGGATAAAATTACAAATTAGAGTGGAAAATTGATTGTGTTATTGTTTCAGGTTTGCTTTTGGAAAAATGCCTTGCCAATTGTTAAAATCATTGAATTAATGTGGACTGGGAGGCATGTTGTACTGGTTTACTGTATTGGAGTACTTTCAAGGAGGGGGAATACTGACCCTGGGGAGGATCTAACAGGGTGGTGGGTGGGAGGAGAAATTTGCTGGCGAGGTACAGGAGGAAGTTATTGATACCTTGGGAACTGAGCATTTGGAAATGATTACCATGGGGAATAATGGGGTTTGATGGCGGTGTGCTGGAGAAGGCTTCCATCTCCATCCACTGCCACTCTCCTCACCCCCCCCCCCCCCCCCCCCCCCCAAAAAAAAGCCTCCAGGCCTGCTGGTCATCCATAACACTTTGTTCCCCCCCCCAAGCATCATTTTTGGCTGTTGTTTCTCATCTTTGACTGTGATTTATTGATCCTGGTGATTTGTATCACCCAGGCCATGAGTATATTGTTGCTTTAGTGCTGATGAATGAATTGAGGTGCCAGGCTCTAGCTGCTGAGTCACAAATCATGAGCAAATTGTGGAGCCACTTTGTAAAAATACTGCAAAAATATCACCAAATAATAAACACCAGTAATACACATTTACTCACCAGTGTGCACTCTATTGGAGTTAATTAAACATTTAAATGTGAAACTGTTATGACATTTTAATTATGATAATAAAGAGAATGGGTATTAAAAATGATTTTGTAATTCTGTACTAATCATGCAAATGGTGGTGCCAGTTTGTAATGAGATTCGAAGTTGGAGAGGTAATGAGACTGAATGTGTTGGGAAGAATTCCAGGGACAGATAATGAATGGTGTCTCATGTGTTCCTGATCACATTTCATTAATCTCAGAGCCCAGGGAATTATTACCTGTTTTAAATTAATATACAGCAGTTTTCAGAGCCTCAGAATTACTGTACCCACCCATGCAGACAAACAAATGCACCCCCATGGCCTCCCCTTCCCTATCCTTGTAACCTTTAAGATTTGTATTTTTTAATTTGGTCTTTGTCTCACTGATTTCTATCACATCACCGCTGGCTGTCCTGCACTTACTGGTGTTTCAATGAGCAATGTGCCTGGCTCAGAAACAGTGGTGTCATTGTCCCCGGGGGAGTATCTGTTGCAGTGATCTGATTTGTGAATGCTCTGCTGTAACTGTGATTAAAACATAGCAATAAAACAGACTGCAGTAAGATGGACAACTCAGACTATAGCTGGAGATGGCCCTGCATCATATACGGCACACAGTCACTCCTTCACATGTACTCTGACTCTAGCTAGCTTCCAGTGATGATTCCTGCAGTTGGTGCCTCTGGAGTATTTGGTTTTTTGGCTGGGCTCAATTTGGAACAGTGTGTTTGTCAATGCGGATGGTGATTAGGAAGGCAGGGCTCCTGGTTTTACTGTTCCCATAGCTATCCAGGGTAATTCAATTCTCCAGAATGTGACAGTCAGTTGATGTCTGTCCTTGGCCTGCTGAACGTTCCAGTGAAGCCCAATGCAAACTGGAGGAACAACACTTCATCTTCCAATTAGACACTTTACAGCCCTTGGGACTTGTGTTTCTGCTGTAATTGCATTCGGTCACCTAATTTCCATCTCGCCCCCTCCCCTTTATTCCCTAACCTGAAACCCTCACATGAGTTTGAGCAGTTGTCTAATATTACACTGACTGAAATTTACTAATGTGGGAATGATAGATATGATGGCTTCTATTGGCCAAATAAACATGGTGCTTTAGGAGATATTGTGAAAATTATTAATTGCCAGGTGAAGGACTTTGAAACACTGAATTGTGGAAGGTTGTACATAAAATTTGTCAAAACAATAATTTGTGTATATGGAAGAGCCTTTAAGCTGATAAAACATTCTAAAATACTTCATTGCAACTTTTTCAAAACCCAATTTGCCACCAAAACACATGGAGATAGTCAGGTTATCTTGGAAGACATGATGTGGAGATGCCGGCGTTGGACTGGGGTAAACACAGTAAGAAGTCTCACAATACCAGGTTAAAGTCCAACAGGTCTATTTGGTAGCAAAAGCCACACAAGCTTTCGGAGCCTTAAGCCCCTTCTTCAGGTGAGTGGGACTTCTGTTCACAACGGGGCATATAAAGACACAAACTCAATTTACAGAATAATGGTTGGAATGCGAACACTTACAGCTAATCAAGTCTTTAAGATGCAAACAAATTTGTTTGTATCTTAAAGACTTGATTAGCTGTAAGTATTCACATTCCAACCATTATTCTGTAAATTGAGTTTGTGTCTTTATATGCCCTGTTTGTGAACAGAATTCCCACTCCCCTGAACAACACTGACAGTGCCAACCATGCCCTCAGATTCCCTGTGCACAGAGTGTCAGAAGCTGGAGAGGAAAAACAACTGGGCAGCTGGAGAGATGCACGCTGGTTTCCTCGCCTCAGCCAATGCTCTGTCTACCTAAACGGTAGAATTTTATAACTGAGGTGTTGCTTATCCAGGAGCTGTTGGAGATCAGCAGGGATGATGGGTCAGCAGGCTGTGTGCAAGTTAGAGCATAGCAGGTAGGGTTTGGGAGGAGCGCACAGCAGATAGGAGATAGAAGTAAGGCCAAGGGTGTGTTAATATAGTCTAGACATATCACAGCTGTGGATGAGTATTTGATGGGACAGTATGGAGGGAGCTTTACTGTATCTAACCCTGTGCTTTACCTGTCCTAGAAGTGTTTGATGGGGACAGTATAGAGAGAGCTTTACTCTGTATCTAATCCTATGCTGTACCTGTCTTGGGAATGTTTGATGGGACAGTATGGACGGAGCTTCTCTCTGTATCTAGCCCTGTACCTGTCCTGGGATGGGGGACTGTATAGAGGGAGCTTTACGCTGTATCTAACCCCGTACTGTACCTGTCCTGGGAGTGTTTGATGGGACAGTGTAGATGGAGATTATAATATTAACTTGTAACAAAAATTCATTTACATTCCTCACTTTGGGCAGAAATATACCATCAATAAATGTAATTTTATCTTCTCAATATCTCATCATGAAATCTGCATGAATGGTTTTCTGTCGTGTAACTTCAGTCATCAATCCTGCAATTCTCAATTTCAATGTTTTTAGCCTGACAGCTGTCTACAGCAGTCGAGTCTGGAGTATTAAATGATAAAAAGGTACCAAAGCAAAATGGTGTGAAGTGTTAACTTCAGCTGCCCGTTGGGATGGACAATGACTTGCTTCCACTCTGGCATGTTGGCTTCAGAGAAGGCATGCAGATGAGTTCTTTGGAGGTTTGTTTTCTCTCTCATGTTCAACTTCACTTCTGCATGCTCCTGCAGAAGTCTCTTGATGTGCTCTGTGCTTTCCTGAATGAACCTTTTGATCAGCCACGAACCCAGGTTATCCCTCGAGTCTGTGGACATGTTTAACATCTTCAGGAATGCCAAGAGAAATCCATAAAGCCTTTCAGATGACCTCCCGAGTGTCTCCTGCAGTGACAGTTCCAAGTAGAACAGATACTTTGGGATCTCGTGTCAGGAAGATGAGCAGCACGTTCTACCCAGTGGAGCTGCTTTGGAGTGAATACTACCTCAATGCTGGGATAGCACGTTGCTATTGGACTGCCTTTCTTGCTCCTTAATTGAGCATCTTGCAAAGGCCTTGGTTGAACTGTCCAAGTATCTGAACTGTTAGAAGCACAAGGATTATTGCTACCCAGTAAATAACTTCACAGACACTGCCTCCTGTACAGTACACTGCAGTATTTATTACATTGACTTTATGACTTGTACAATATGCTGTAGGAATTATTACAGACCCAACCTTCTGTACCATAATTACACAAACCCTGCCTCCTGTACAGTACTCTGCAGTATTTATTACAGACCCTGTCTCCTGTATAGTACTCTGCAGTAATTATTACAGACCCTGTCTCCTGTATAGTACTCTGCAGTAATTACACAGACTTTGATTTGATTTATTATTGTCACATGTATTAACATAGCGAAAAGTATTGTTCTTGCATGCTATACAGACAAAACATACCTTTCATAGAGAAGGAAATGAGAAAGTGCAGAATGTAGTATTACAGTCATAGTTAGGGTGTAGAGAAAGATCAACTTAATGCAAGGTAAGTCCATTCAAAAGTCAGACAGCAGCAGGGAAGAAGCCGTTCTTGAATCGGTTGGTACGTGACCTCAGACTTGTCTTTTTCCTGAAGGAAGAAGGTGGAAGAGAAATTTCCGAGGTGCGTGGGGTCTTTAATTATGCTGGCTGCTTTGCCGAGGCAGCAGGAAGTGTAGACAGTCAATGGATGGGAGGCTGGTTTGCCTGATGGATTGGGCTACATTCATGACCTTATGTAGTTCCTTGCAGTCTTGGGCAGAGCAGGAGCCATACCAAGCTGTGATACAACCAGAAAAAATGCTTTCTATGGTGCATCTGTAAAAGCTGATGAGAGTCATAGCTGACATGCCAAATTTTCTTAGTCTTCTGGTGAAAGTAGAGGCGTTGGTGGGCTTTCTTAACTATAGTGTTGGCATGGGGGGGACCAGGACAGGTTGTTGGTGATCTGGACACCTAAAAACTTGAAGCTCTCAACCCTTTCTACTTCGTCCCCATTGATGAAGACGGGCATGTTCTCCTTTACGCTTCCTGAAGTCGATAACAATCTCCTTTGTTTTGTTGACATTGAGGGAGAGATTATTGTTGCTGCACCAGTTCACCAGATTCTCTATCTCGTCATTGTTTGAGATCCGGCCCACTACGGTGGTATCATCAGCAAACTTGAAAATCGAATTGGAGGGGAATTTGGCCACACAGTCATAGGTGTATAAGGAGTATAGTAGGGGGCTGAGAACACAGCCTTGTGGGGCACCAGTGTTGAGAATTATCGTGGAGGAGGTGTTGTTGCCTATCCTTACTGATTGTAGTCTGCGAGTTAGGAAGTTCAGGATCCAGTCGCAGAGAGAGGTGCTGAGGCCCAGGCCACAGAGTTTGGAGATGAGTTTTGTGGGAATAATAGTGTTGAAGGCTGAGCTGTAGTCAATAAATAGGAATCTGACATAGGTGTCCTTGTTATCTAGGTGTTCCAGCGGTGAGTGCAGGGCCAGGGAAATGGCGTCTGCTGTGGACCTGTTGCGGCAGTAGACAAACTGTAGTGGATCCAGGTAGTCCAGGAGGCTGGAATTGATTAATGCCACGACTAACCTTTCAACCTGATGGATGTCAGAGCCACTGGACGATAGTCATTAAGGCACGCTGCTTAGTTTTTCTTAGGTACCGGGATGATGGTCGTCGTCTTGAAGCAGATAGGGACCTCAGATTGCTGGAAAGAGAGGTTGAAGATGTCTGTGAATACCTCCACCAGCTGATCCACACAGGATCTGAGTGCACGTCTGGGTACCCCATCCAGGCCAGTTGCTTTCCGTGGGTTGACCTTCCAGAAAGCTGCTCTGACGTCTACAATGGTGACCCCAGATACAGGTTCAGACCTTGCCTCCTGTACAGCACTCTGTCATCTGTCTCCTATACAGTAATGATTACAGACTGTGCCTCCTATACAGTATTCTGCAGTAATTATTACACTGACTCTGCCACCTGTACAATACGCTGCAGTAATTATTACACTGTGACCCTGCCACCTGTGCAGTAATTATTACAGACCCTGCATCCTTTGCAGTAATTATTACAGACCCTGCATCCTTTGCAGTAATTATTACAGACCCTGCATCCTTTGCAGTAATTATTACAGACCCTGCATCCTTTGCAGTAATTATTACAGACCCTGCATCCTTTGCAGTAATTATTACAGACCCTGCATCCTTTGCAGTAATTATTACAGACCCTGCATCCTTTGCAGTAATTATTACAGACCCTGCATCCTTTGCAGTAATTATTAATGTCCCTGTCACCTGTACAATAATTATTACACTAACCCTGCCTCCAGCACAGTACTCTACCGGAATTATTACAGACCCTATCTTCTGTGCCGTAATTACAGACCCTGCCTCCTATACAGTACTCTGCAGTAATTATTACAGACCCTGCCACTTGTACAGTAATCTTGCCTCCTATACAGTAATTACACTGACCCTGCCACCTGTACAGTACTCTGCAGTAATTACTGACCTTGCTTCCTGTACAAGACTCTACCATAATTACAGAGCCTACCTTCTGTACAGTATACTGCAGTAATTATTACACTGACCCTACCTTCTCTACAGTACTCTGCCATAATTATTACTGCAACCCTGCCTCCTATACAGTACTCTGCAGTAATTATTGCACTGTCAGGCCTATTTAGCTAAGTTGCTTCATTATATTGACAAATTTATCAGTTACAGATATTGGGCTGAGCCAGTTGCTGCCTGACTCCTTCTAATGTGTGTGGGCATCATTGACACATGAATAAGATATCTGTCAGCTTGAGCTAACTGGATCACAACATGTGGAATCCCTGACAGATTGCCTGAGACTTTCCAATTGATGAATTTCAACCTTAATGGATGCTGAGAGATCCAAAAGTGAGGAAAATTGCTTCTGTCAGAATAAATGAAGTGTCATTCAGTTAAAAAGCTGGATCTTGCTGTGGACGAAGCTGGCTTTTATTCAGCTCTCACTTCAGCGTGGTTTAGGGCTTTGATTGCCAGAGCTGGTTTTGATTTCTTTAGCTACAGTCTCTTTCACCTCAGCACAAAATGCTTTCTTGTCCATTTACCTCAAATAGCTCATGTCACAGCACTGCCCAGGACTCTTTAAGCAGCACTATTTAACCTTCGTTCTAGCTACAGATTGGTAACCATTGCTTCCCATAGCAACAGTTCTTTAATCGAGGGGTTCACACAAGTGAAGCTGCTCTCAACCTTGTAACCGTACTGTGCATTTAAGAAATGAATTTGTCATGTTTCTTGTGGGGGGTGGGGACAATTCCAATTGTCTGCACTGACAGCCCACATGCTGATAATGCAAAAGAATAATTGCTCCTAGTTAATGGGGTGTTTGTTTTAATCTGAGCTAATGCAATATTGTTATTTTTAAGCTGTCTCCTGGGTTGCAGAGTTGGGTTTAATAAAGTTGATTGATGAGAAGAAATTCATGTGACTGGGCAGAGCTAAGCTTTCAGAGGGACAAAGCAGGCAGTTGCTGTTTACATTTGAATGGAGCAGCAGCTGCCTCTCATTTCATTTCAATAATGAAAACTCATGCCTTTTTGTAACATTAATTGTGTTAAGTAATGTTTGTTTCAATAAAAACTTCCTAATGGGTCAATAGAATCACACCTGGAGTAAGCCACCTTGTGCTCGCACTAATGCCAGAATCAAAGATAGTTGGGATCTAAGCTTATTTCATAATAGACCTTGGAGTTTATGATCTGGTCTCTAACACTTTCTATTGGCAATTAGGATTTGGGCACTTCTCCCCAGGGAGTACGTTGTGAATTGGGCACTGTCAGGAATTTGGTGCAATTGGGAAGAGGGAGGAAAGTGCTGCTCACGTTTCTTTTATCTGCAATAGCTGGCTCGAATACATGGCAATCCCAAAAACCATTTCTAGAGTGTTTGCAGCTTGGCCTACTTCAGCTCCAAGTTCTGAGCTGGAGTCAGAGTTCAGATATTGCAGGGGATCAGGAAGGAGGAAAGTTACCTGAACACCTGGTTCCAAAAGGCAGATATGTGGATCCAGGATACAGTGATGGAGGAGCCTCAGTCCCTGACTTTGACCAACAGGTACACAAGAAACTTGATACCTGTGTGGATGAGAAGGATTGCAAGGTGCACACGTGAACTGACTCCATGGCATAATTATGCATGAAGTCATTCAAGTGGAGAGAGTGAAAAGCAATGTGGTAGGAGAGAGAATTTGGGAGGGGTGGGGGGGGGAAAGAGGTGGGTGTAGATACTGCTGTCTAGATGCAACAGAGCTCCAAAGGTTACGCTGCGTCAGAGTGAAGGACATCTCCTCAAAGCTAGAGAGGAGCCAGGGGTCAGAGGGAGTGGATACAGTGGTCCATCAGCGACATAGCAGAACATCGTTCCTAGTTCTCCCTGAGTGTTTGAGGAGTTAGGGTCCAAATTAAACTGCAGAACCAGAAAGCTGATCGTCACTGGAGCTGACCCACATCTAATTGGCAGGGATTAGGCTGATTAGTGAATTAAGCACGTGGCTCAGAAAATGGGTTTTGATTCATGGGTCACTAGTACTCAGAAGAGCTGTTCTGTTGGGTGGGTTCCACTTGAACCAGACTGGGATAAGATTCCTGGCAAAATCATAAAACTAGGGCTGCAGACAGGGCATTAAACTAAAGTGGGTGTGGCAGGGGATGGGAGGGCAATACTCTAATGAAGGGAGTTTGAAATATAAAGTGAAAACTAGAGACAAAAGGTTGTAATGATTTGGATGAAGACAAGCGGAGTGGAACAGGAAGGGACAGAGTATCAAATAGTCCATCAGCGAATAACACTTATGTAAATAAAGGCTTTTCATCTGAATGTGCAAAGCATCTACACTATAAAAGATGAACATGTAGAACACACAGGATAATTAGATCCAAAATATTTGTTGCTAACAAAAATACAAAATACAAGACATCGAGAAGGATTTTCTGCTGTAAAGGACTAAGACTGAGGTACATTTTTACAAAATATCAATATGTATGCTCAAATATATCTATAGGTATCCTTATTGCCACTCTGAAAAAAATTAAATAGAACAAAGACCCGTGTGGCTGAACCAATGTCTGTCTGTGCCACCCCCTAAGAATCTAAGACCCAACAAAAGAAGCTGCCTGGCAGTTTTGAGAAAACTCACATTATCCGAGGAGCCCCGGACAACCCCCTGTGAACTGCACAGTCCCAAATAAAGTAAGGTTTATTTATTAGTCACAAGTAAGGCTTACATTAACACTGCAATGAAGTTACTGTGAAATTCCCCTAGTCACCACAATCCACCACATGTTCGGGTCAATGCACCTAACCAGCTCGTCTTTCGGACTGTGGGAGGAAAGCTGAGCACCCGGAGGAAACCCACGCAGACATGAGAAGAATATACAAACTCTCAGACAGTGACCCAAGCCAGGAATCGAACCTGGGATCCTGGCGCTGTGAGGTAGCTACGCTAACCACTGTGCAGCCCATAGAAAGGCCTTCTGCATTTAGTAGCCCAGGCAGACCAACAGGAGGTGAATCATCTGTTAAGACAAGGCCCAGGCAACATTCCTTTCAGTTCCCAATGGCTGAGACATTGAGTCTTTGAAATCCACATGATGGGTACATATCCACAATCTAAGACCCAGTGGAAAAGTGAGAATCGTGTAACTCAAGCCTCTGGCTTGTGGAGCAAATAATATTGTCCAGCTCAACTGCACAGCTCAGTTTGCTGTCAGCCTCACAGACCAGGAACTCTGCCCAGGTTGTATACCTAACCCTATCTACATGGTTTCTGTACCATTGTCTGCAAGACTGATTCATCTCTGCATGCGTTTCTCATCTCATCTTATCAAATCAACACCACTAGAAAAGTGAATTATCCAGCTCAGATTTCAGTCCATGAGTCTCTGTAAAGGAATACAACATTGGACTTTGATTCTGGAACTCACATCAAACACTTTTTATTTCCTCCTCTGGCCTCTGCACTGTAAAATCTTTCTTCCTTCATTATCGGAACACGAGGACATTGCGAATCATCTTTTCACATTTTGTGTGTTTGCAAGTAAAGTAACCCTTTGAGTTCATCCTAGCTAGAGTTTGTTGTGAGGTTACTAGTCCCAAAACTAAGGGAGTTAGGAAATACGCTGCGTATAAAGAGAGAAACAAAACATTTCTATTAACAGATGGATGGAGAAAGGAGAAATTGCAGTTAACTCCTGTCATTCGCAACCCCTCAAGTTGCAAATTTTGTAGCCTCAACTTCGTTCATTTGCAATGAACTCTCACCTTTCCTATATTCTTCTCATGGCAAAAGTGGGTATTCCACATGCCCCAGTTTGCTATTTGCAATTTTTCATTAATAGAACTCCTGTGAAGGGCTGTTTAAATTAACCTGCCTCTTGTCCGGAACAGAAATTGGGAACTCAAATCTGGATTCGCCCATTTGAATTGACCAGAGTTCAATTTGAGGCGCAAGCCAAATCTGATTGTAAAAAAGCCAATTGGAAACCAAAAGGAAAACCTCAGGGGCTGGAACCAATAGTAGCTAACAACGGCAAATGCCTTTTACCCAGCAAAAAAGAAATGGCAACTTTTGATGCCCGGGTGTGAGTCAAGCAAAGATATCTGAATGGTGAAACATTATTGGCCCTTAGCACTGAGCAATGGAAAGCTACAGCTGGGAACGTAGTTAAAAATGCCCAGGAAAGCAAAGAGATATGAACTGATCCGGAACATTTGGATCTCGTATCTAATGGAACAGGTAGATCAAGGGCTTAATCATGGTCCCATTCAAGCTGAAAGAGCTCAATGCAGCTAGAATATAAAAGAGAGTGAAGGGAGAGAGTGAAATTGGAAACCAACACAAAACCAGACAGCTGGAAGCTGAGGGAGAAAAAAATCTCCCTACACAGAACTACTGAGGCCCTCCAGTATGCTTGATCCATTCTCAATCTCAAAAACACTGATGGAGTCAGTTTGAGAAATTAGCCATCAGACATTTGGACCTTACTTAAATTCAAGGGCAGCTGTCAGGAAGGGCCCTTGATCTACTCCATGTTGCTCCTGATGTCTCTGAATTATAAGCAGACCAAGGTTCCTGAACGTTTGTCCTCGAGGCATATTGCCAGCAAGTCTGAATGTCCATAAGAAGCCCACATAAACCTAAACCTACACAGAGTTTGAACTACTGAAGCAAATTGCATTTGACTGCTGGGTAAGGTTCTTAAAAGATCCCACAAACTTAAGGATTGAGAGAGTTGATATTGTTAGAGGAATTTAAAAGTTGCTTACACTCCAACCCATACATGCACTTGAATAGCAGAGAATCCTCATAGCCAAGGATGCAGCAGATGTCTACA
Source organism: Mustelus asterias (assembly GCF_964213995.1). Taxonomy (NCBI): domain Eukaryota; kingdom Metazoa; phylum Chordata; class Chondrichthyes; order Carcharhiniformes; family Triakidae; genus Mustelus; species Mustelus asterias. Next base: position 73,475,804 of record NC_135809.1, read on the forward strand.
ATCTCACCCATAGGCCCAGAAACTCGAGCCTTTCCAAACCACTCACAAACAGTGGAAAGATGAGCAGTGTGACCCAGATAGGACAGGCCCCTTCCCCATCTAGAAAGGAAAAGACCAAGGTGTAAGGAGCCCACCTATAGCCAGAAGGAGAACACCCAGAGGCCAGTGTGTTCCTATTGTAATAAAACAGGTTATCCCAGAACTGAGTGCTGGAGTTTGAGGAAAGCTGTAGATCTAATAAAGCTCCATGTGAGTATTTCACCAAAGGACACCACAATGGATAACACAACAGAACAGGCAGAGATTCTCAGTACTGAAACTATGACATGACAGCAGGCTGGGGATTGTGATAGGCCAGGTGGTGTTCACTCAGTTATCCAAATACAAAATAAAAATTAAAGTTCATTTGAAGGTCTTCAAATACTCAGCAAAACAGAAGAGGAAATAAACACCTAGCTCTTCTTTGAGCCTAGCTTTACTCAATAAATCCCTATTAAACTTGGACAGGGAAAACGTATCACAGTATCCAACAGCTGCTGTCTTTTGGTAGAGGCAAAGTCAAAATACAGACAAAAAGGTCAGATTACCAGAGCGGGCTCTCTTACAGGCCAAAGTGCAATTCAAATCAGGGTTTTTGTACAGTCCAAGGTCAGCAACAAAACTTATGCATACAGCAAATTCTTCACTCTCCAAGGTACCCTTCTTACTTTCACCAAGATGGTTCTGGCCTTTAGCAGTACTCAGTGCTCTGCTTATATATTCTTGCAAAGCTACACAGCTGATTGTTGTTGCACTGATACCTGAAGGGAGTTTTCCAACAGTCTGCTATATGACTTCCAGGTTGACTTGCAGTGATCATCTTGGTAGGGGAAGCTCTGTTAAGAAACTGAAGAGTATTATGAGAAAAGTATCACCCTGCCAGCACACGGTCCCTGGTGACAGCATAAAACATACCCATTGGAGGGCATGGCACTAAGTGTGTCTGAGCCAGACAAACGCCAAGGGAGCTTCCTGGAACAGTGTCCACCATCCCAAAATGTGAACAAATCCATTGTACATCTCTGGGATATGAGGGCCACTCACTCCTTAATGTTGAAGAGAAACCTAAACCTACCACCCCCCCTCCTGAAGTTCTCCTGAAGGCTAAAGGTCTGAACAGTGGAGTGGGAGGAGGATCTATGTTTGTACCCCTCCATAGAGTCCACCTCGAGTGTGACCTTGTTTCAGGCAATGTCACAGTGGGCATTGTCCCTGAACTACCAGTAGCAGGAATTGATTTCCTCCTGGGAAACAATTTGTCTGGCAACAAAATGTTGGTCAGCAAAAGATAAGAGGCCAACATCAGGCAGCAGGGATCTGCCAGAGAACAGAGGCTGGGGAATGTTCAGAGCCCCTAAAGGCTGAAATAAAACCCACATTTTGAGTGAGAGCTGATTGAATAACAAGATCAAAGCCAGGCCAGTGAAGTTAAGAGGTCCAGGGAGGGCTAATAGAATTTAAAATAGATGCTCAGAATATCCTACAATTACACAGGGAGCAGAGAAGGGAAAGAAACAGTTAGGGAGATGCCCCCCATAGTCAAAGTGCTGAAGGACCAGAAAGAATGAGGAGGGCACAGTAACCATCATTATTCAATGTTCTCAATGTGGTGGGAAAAGGCTGCACCAGCGTGAAGAATACCTTGCCAAAAACAGTCATTTCTGCAAGAGAAGAGGCTGTTTAAAATCGGTATCAAAAAGCTCCTGACAGAGAAACTACAAAGATCATCTAAAAGCAACTGATATACAGAGAAAAGAGGAGAAGGAGGATGAGTATTGTGCAAATCAAACCAGAAACGACAAACAACACCATAGGGTCCAAGATTGGTCAGAACTCCAAGCACTCATTGTTCCACAGGAGCAGGCTGAGGGTAAGGGAGCTTGTTTGTGCACTAATTTATTTAATTATTTTTCAGTTAAATTAGTGAAAAAAATCGGAGGTTTTTTTTCTAAACAGGAAATAGGCCCAGCAGCAGCCTGGGAAGATTTTGGAGGGTTTAAAAGTGCTTAACTTGGAGGTTTCAGCCTCATTGTTCCACAGGAGCAGGCTGAGGGTAAGGGAGCTTGTTTGTGCACTAATTTATTTAATTATTTTTCAGTTAAATTAGTGAAAAAAATCGGAGGTTTTTTTTCTAAACAGGAAATAGGCCCAGCAGCAGCCTGGGAAGATGTTGGAGGGTTTAAAAGTAGGCCGCACCTTTGAGCGGGCAGCGTCGTTAGCGGGCAGTGGAGTGAGCAGGGGACAGAGTGAGAGCTAAAAGGGCTTTGGCTCACAGGGCTTCGGCGAGGAAGGTTGTTTGTTTGTTTTTCTTTGGTTACACCCCCTTTTTGTTTTATCCCCAAAACTAAAAAGGACATGGCTGGTATGAGTGGGAGGCCAGTATACTGCATTCAGTGTGGGATGTGGGAGTTCCTGGAGACAACTTGCCTCCCGGAAGTCCATATCTGTGCCAGATGTGTGGAACTGCATCTCCTGAAGGATCGTGTAAGGGAGCTGGAGCTGAGGCTCGATGAACTCAGTTTAGTTAGGGAAAATGAGAGAGTCATAGATAAAAGTTATAGTCAGGTAGTGACACCAGGGTCTCGGAAGGAAGACACGTGGGTCACAGTTAGGAGGGGTAATAGTCAGAAGGGTGATGTGCCAGAAAGCACCCCAGTGGCAGTCTCCCATAAGAGAAAGGGATGGGCAACAGATGGGAGAAGGGAAGGGAGTGAGCAGTCTGTGGAGGGATCCCCTGTGGTTGTCCCCCTCCACAATAGGTATATTGTTTTGGATTCTGTGGAGGGGGATGACCCTCCAGGGGTAAGCCACGAGGACCAGATCGCCTCCACGGAGACAGGCTCAGGGGTCCGGAAGGGAAAGAAGGGGTTTAGGAGAGCGATAGTTGTGGGGGACGCAATAGTTAGAGGCACGGACAGGCGCTTCTGTGGGACTGAACGAGAATCCAGGATGGTAGTCTGCCTCCCTGGTGCCGGGGTACTGGATGTCTCCGAGAGGGTAGGAAGCATATTTAAAAAGGAAGGTAGTCAAACGGATGTGATTGTACACATTGGGGGAAATGATGTAGGTAGGAAGAGCAGGGGGGTCATACGAGAGAAATTCAGGGAGTTGGGTGCTAGGCTAAAAAGTAAGACCTCCAGTGTAGCAATCTCTGGACTGCTCCCGGTGCCTAGTGCAAGTGAGGCTCGGAACAGGGAGATTCTACAGTTGAACGCGTGGCTAAAGGACTGGTGCAAGAGGGAGGGTTTTAAATTCATAGATAACTGGGAAATCTTCAAGTCAGGATGGCAACTGTACAGAAAGGATGGGTTACACCTTAACTGGAAGGGAGCAAATATCCTGGCTGGGAGTTTTGCTCGAGTGTTTCGGCAGGATTTAAACTAGTGTGGCAGGGGGGTGGGGAACAAAACAGGAGGTCAGTAAATACTGAGGCTGGGGTCGAGCTTGGGGCCAGGGCAAGGCTAGCTAAGAAGAGGAGCACTCTGGAGGAGGAGGACCTGACTGGGCCTGGAGGTCTGGAGTGCATCTGCTTCAATGCGAGGAGTGTAACGGGTAAAACAGACGAACTTAGGGCCTTAATGCTTGTGCGGAATTTGGATGTGGTTGCGGTGACGGAAACTTGGTTAAAAGAAGGACAGGACTGGCAGCTGAATATTCCGGGGTATCAGTGTTTTCGGCGAGACAGAGGAGGGGCTAAAAAAGGTGGGGGAGTAGCGATATTAGTTAAGGAGCATATTACCGCGGTGCAGAGGGTAGACAACTTAGAGGGGTCATGTACTGAGTCGCTGTGGGTGGAACTCAGAAACAGGAAGGGTGCAGTCACTATGCTGGGGGTGTACTACAGACCACCCAACAGCCCACGGGAAGTGGAGGAAAGGATACGTCAGGAGATTCTGGATAGATGCAGAAAAAATAGGGTTGTTGTAGTGGGGGACTTTAATTTCCCTGGCACAGACTGGAAAGTGCTTAGAGCTGGGGGACCGGACGGGGAGGAATTTGTAAAATGCGTACTGGAAGGTTCTTTGGAACAGTATGTAGATAGCCCGACTAGAGAGGGGGCTATACTGGACCTAGTTCTGGGAAATGAGCCCGGTCAGGTCGTCAAAGTTTCGGTAGGGGAACATGTGGCAAATAGTGACCACAACTCTGTTAACTTTAGGATAGTAATGGATAAGGATGAGTGCTGTCCTACGGGCAGGGTGCTAAATTGGGGGAAGGTTGACTATAGCCGGATTAGGCAGGAATTGGTGGATGTTGATTGGGAGAGGATGTTCGAGGGTAAGTCCGCGTCTGGCATGTGGGAGTCTTTTAAGGAACTATTGATAAGGCTGCAGGATAGGCATGTGCCTGTAAAAAGGAAAGATAGGAAAGGTAGGATTCGAGAGCCGTGGATAACCAGGGAAATTGAGGATCTGATTAAAATGAAAAGGGAGGCGTACGTTAAGTCCAGGCAACTGAAAACAGATGGAGCTCTGGAGGAATACAGAGAGAGTAGGAAAGAACTCAAACGGGGAGTTAGAAGGGCAAAAAGAGGTCACGAGATGTTCTTGGCAGGCAGGATTAAGGAGAATCCTAAGACATTCTATTCATACGTTAGGAACAAAAGAGTTGTCAGGGAGAAAATCGGACCTCTCAGGGACAAAGGAGGGGAATTATGCTTAGAACCCAAGGGAATAGGGGAGATCCTAAATGAATACTTTGCATCGGTATTCACGAAGGAGAGGGGCGTGTTAACCGGGAGTGTCTCGGAGGGAGGTGTTGACCCGTTAGAGAAAATCTCCATTACGAGAGAGGAAGTGTTAGGTTTTTTAGGGAACATTAAAACTGACAAAGCCCCAGGGCCTGATGGCATCTATCCTCGACTGCTCAGGGAGACGAGAGAGGAAATTGCTGGGCCTCTGACGGAAATCTTTGTCGCTTCTTTGGACACGGGTGAGGTCCCTGAGGATTGGAGGATAGCGAATGTGGTCCCGTTGTTTAAGAAGGGTAGCAGGGATAACCCAGGAAATTATAGGCCGGTGAGCTTGACGTCCGTGGTAGGGAAGTTGTTGGAGAGGATTCTTAGAGACAGGATGTATGTGCATTTAGAACGGAACAATCTCATTAGTGACAGACAGCATGGTTTTGTAAGAGGGAGGTCGTGCCTTACAAATTTGGTGGAGTTTTTTGAGGAAGTGACAAAAACGGTTGATGAAGGAAGGGCCGTGGATGTCGTCTATATGGATTTCAGTGAGGCATTTGACAAAGTCCCACATGGCAGGTTGGTTAAGAAGGTTAAGGCTCATGGGATACAAGGAGAAGTGGCTCGATGGGTGGAGAACTGGCTTGGCCATAGGAGACAGAGGGTAGTGGTCGAAGGGTCTTTTTCCGGCTGGAGGTCTGTGACCAGTGGTGTTCCGCAGGGCTCTGTACTGGGACCTCTGCTATTTGTGATATATATAAATGATTTGGAAGAAGGTGTAACTGGTGTAATCAGCAAGTTTGCGGATGACACAAAGATGGCTGGAATTGCGGATAGCGAAGAGCATTGTCGGGCAATACAGCAGGATATAGATAGGCTGGAAAATTGGGCGGAGAGGTGGCAGATGGAATTTAATCCGGATAAATGCGAAGTGATGCATTTTGGAAGAAATAATGTAGGGAGGAGTTATGCAATAAATGGCAGAGTCATCAGGAGTATAGAAACACAGAGGGACCTAGGTGTGCAAGTCCACAAATCCTTGAAGGTGGCAACACAGGTGGAGAAGGTGGTGAAGAAGGCATACGGTATGCTTGCCTTTATAGGACGGGGTATAGAGTATAAAAGCTGGAGTCTGATGATGCAGCTGTATAGAACGCTGGTTAGGCCGCATTTGGAGTACTGCGTCCAGTTCTGGTCGCCGCACTACCAGAAGGACGTGGAGGCATTGGAGAGAGTGCAGAGAAGGTTTACCAGGATGTTGCCTGGTATGGAGGGTCTTAGCTATGAGGAGAGATTGGGTAGACTGGGGTTGTTCTCCTTGGAAAGACGGAGAATGAGGGGAGATCTAATAGAGGTATACAAGATTATGAAGGGTATAGATAGGGTGAACAGTGGGAAGCTTTTTCCCAGGTCGGAGGTGACGATCACGAGGGGTCACGGGCTCAAGCTGAGAGGGGCGAAGTATAACTCAGACATCAGAGGGACGTTTTTTACACAGAGGGTGGTGGGGGCCTGGAATGCGCTGCCAAGTAGGGTGGTGGAGGCAGGCACGCTGACATCGTTTAAGACTTACCTGGATAGTCACATGAGCAGCCTGGGAATGGAGGGATACAAACGATTGGTCTAGTTGGACCAAGGAGCGGCACAGGCTTGGAGGGCCGAAGGGCCTGTTTCCTGTGCTGTACTGTTCTTTGTTCTTTGTTCAGGTGAATCAGTCTGGATTAGAGACCAGAATCAAGAAGGCCAAGTCCTAGAGAAGCACCCAGCCTGATCTTCTGGAGACTAAAAGTGAAATAGTGAGAAGAAACAGAAGTGCACTTCTCTGTACAAAGAAGACCTTCGAGGGATGGATAAGGGGGTCAGTAATGTTGTGGGGGTGGGGCAATGTCTGTGAGAGCCAGGGGGAGGCAATATCCAGTCCAGGTGGCAGGGGAGCCGCATTCTATCATTTTTTATTTTGTGCATGTGCATATGGAGGCTCCGATTGGAGCTGCAAGGTTTCGGGTGCAATAAGCCCCATCCACAGGCTTGTGCAGCGTGATTCGGAATCACTGATATTTTTTCAGGCAGAGTGCATATGGGGGTGCCTGAGAACGGGTCTAAAAGTCAGATCTGAAACACTCCCAGTTTCAAGTCCACCTAGTATTTAGGATGAAAATGGTAAAATAGGGCCCATAGTCTCAAAGGTTAATGTTAAATATGTAAATACATGGCCTACATCATCAGTGATGTAAGTATATGAGAGATAGCTGAGAGATAGTTCTATGTAGAGTCTCATACTTAGCCTGTATCTAGTATTAATACTGTAGTTACAATAATGTTCAGTCTTTGTAAAGTTTACCAAGAGCCTTGCCTCCAGCATTATCTGTCAGTCCAGATCTTGAACCCACGACAATGATAGCAGAGCTACTATTTCTGGGCAAATGTAAGTTCAGTAAGGCACTAAGTGCCACTTGTGCTGAGAGTGAGTAAGAACTAACATCATTTCCATTAGACAGAATTAACTGATCACTGACAGCTTTACTTTTTCAGATATATCGAGATTCTGAATGATCACAAGGCAAAGCTCATTTGGGACGAGCAAATCGCTGAACATTACTTTGATTATAAAAGGTAAGCTTTTGAAAACACGTTAAAAGTTCCATGACTTTATTGTTGAGAAATTCCTCCATTCTAACTGTGAAAGTCCTTACCAGTTCTTCCCAAGGTGCCTATCCACTAAACTATTAAACTGAAATATTAAACTTCAAAATCTACAAAGTAATGAGAGGGGCTAATGGTAATGAGTGGATATAGAGAGGTTAGAGAGAAGGAAAGAAGGGTGCAGAATGTAGAGTTCGTCATTGCTATGCTGTAGAGAATGATCAATTAAATATGAGGCAAGTCCATTCAGAAGTCTGATGGAAGAATCTGTTCTTTGTGTATAGCGGGATTAATGAGTGAGTTGTGTATAGCGGGATTAATGAGTGAGTTGTGTATGCAGGGGTTAATGAGTGAGTTGTGTATGCAGGGGTCAATGAGTGAGTTGTGTATGCAGGGGTTAATGAGTGAGTTGTGTATGCAGGGGTCAATGAGTGAGTTGTCAATCGAGGAGTTAATGAGTGCGTTTTGTACGCAGGGGTCAATGAGTGAGTTGTGTACGCAGGGGTTAATGAGTGAGTTGTCCATCGAGGGGTTAATGAGTGAGTTGTCCATCGAGGGGTTAGTGAGTGAGTTGTCCATCGAGGGGTTAGTGAGTGAGTTGTCCATCGAGGGGTTAGTGAGTGAGTTGTCCATCGAGGGGTTAGTGAGTGAGTTGTCCATCGAGGGGTTAGTGAGTGAGTTGTCCATCGAGCGGTTAGTGAGTGAGTTGTCCATCGAGGGGTTAATGAGTGAGTTGTCCATCCAGGGGTTAGTGAGTGAGCTGTCCAACCAGGGGTTAGTGAGTGAGCTGTCCATCCAGGGATTAGTGAGTGAGCTGTCCATCGAGGGGTTAATGAGTGAGTTGTCCATCAAGGGGTTAATGAGTGAGTTGTCCATCGAGGGGTTAGTGAGTGAGTTGTCCATCGAGGGGTTAGTGAGTGAGTTGTCCATCGAGGGGTTAGAGAGTGAGTTGTCCATCGAGGGGTTAGTGAGTGAGTTGTCCATCGAGGGGTTAGTGAGTGAGCTGTCCAACCAGGGGTTAGTGAGTGAGTTGTCCATCGAGGGATTAATGAGTGAGTTGTCCATCGAGGGATTAGTGAGTGAGCTGTCCATCGAGGGGTTAATGAGTGAGCTGTCCATCAAGGGGTTAATGAGTGAGTTGTCCATCGAGGGGTTAGAGAGTGAGTTGTCCATCGAGGGGTTAGTGAGTGAGTTGTCCATCGAGGGGTTAGTGAGTGAGCTGTCCAACCAGGGGTTAGTGAGTGAGTTGTCCATCGAGGGATTAATGAGTGAGTTGTCCATCGAGGGGTTAGTGAGTGAGCTGTCCAACCAGGGGTTAGTGAGTGAGCTGTCCATCCAGGGGTTAGTGAGTGAGTTGTCCATCGAGGGGTTAGTGAGTGAGTTGTCCATCGAGGAGTTAGTGATTGATTGTGAATCCTTGTCAAACACTCAGTCTGAACTGTGGAATTTGTTTTCAGGCACCAAGGTGGGAGGCATGTTGTGTTTTACCCGACACTAAAGGTAAGAAAGTTAATGAAAATCTTTAAGAATTTCTGCACTGATTTTTAAAATGCTATTCTACCTCGGTGTGCCTGAGGAGTCCATCAGTAATGTTTGTCACATTTCCCTCATTTCTCATGGGGATGAATCCCAACGTGGAGAATTTCACTCTCACCTCTCTCCTCGGTTCCTTTGATAGCGGCTCATTCCTGTAAAATCTCTCAAGTTGTGTCACCCGATAGTATCATATAGCACTTATACAGCACAGAAGGAGGCCAGCAATTATTGCGCATCCCTAGTTGCCGTTCAGAAGATGGAGGTGAAGTGCTTTCTTGAACCGCTGCAGTCTCTGAGGTGCAGATACACCCACAGTGCTGTTACAGAGGGAATTCTCGGTTTTTGATTCAGAACGGTGATATATTTCCAACTCAGTGCTTTCTCTGTCTCTCTCCTAGTGACTACATTCTACAGACATTCCTCAATCCTCTCACAATGCCCTCTATCTCTCTCCCAGTGATTCACTGTACAGATATTCCTCAATCCATTCTCAATGCTCCCTCTCTCTACCAGTGATTCACTGTACAGATATTCCTCAATCCATTCTCAATGCTCCCTCTCTCTACCAGTGATTCACTGTACAGATATTCCTCAATCCCTTCTCAATGCTCTGTCTGTCCCTCTCCCAGTGATTCATCATACAGATATTCCTAAATCCTCTCTCAATACTCCCTCTCTCCCAGTGACCACACTGTACAGATATTCCTCAATCCTCTCTCAATGCTCTCTGTCTCTCTCTCTCTCTCCCAGTGACTACTGTACAGATATTCCTCAATCCTCTCTCGATCCTCGCTCAATGCTCTCTCTCTCTCTCCCAGTGACCACACTGTACAGATATTCCTCAATCCTCTCACAATGCTCTCTCTGTCTTTCCTCGTGACTCACTGTACAGATATTCTTCAATCCTCTCTCAATGCTCTCTGTCTCTCTCTCTCCCAGTGACTACTGTACAGATATTCCTCAATCCTCTCTCGATCCTCGCTCAATGCTCTCTCTCTCTCTCTCTCCCAGTGACTACTGTACAGATATTCCTCAATCCTCTCTCGATCCTCTCTCAATGCTCTCTGTCTCCCTCCCAGTGACTACACTGTACAGATATTCCTCAATCCTCTCTCCATACTCTCTGCTGCTCTTTCTGCGAGCTCCCACTTGTCAGCCAATCTTCCACCTTCCCCAGATACTCCTTCCTAATGATTTTTAATCTTGCTGCTTCTCTCTGTGCTCTCAAAGCCTAAAGTTTTGACCATGTTTTGGTTAGTACTCTTCCCAGCTATGCGAAACACCATTGGGAGATTGCTGTTTTTTATAAATGCTAATTGTAAGTTATTGGATTTGAACACTGCAGAGGCTGAACTTTGTATTCTGAATCCACTGTTCTAATTTCCTTAGTAAAACTGGGTTATGAACCAGATTCTGTTATTTTGAAACAGTTTGATTGATGGCTGATGCTGCAGCAGCATAATTTGTCCCAGAGCTTTGTGGTGGTTTATCTAACCTGTCATTGATTAATGGGCTGAGACTTCATATAAACTCTGCAGCCTGTGAGCTACAGTCCAGAACAATGACTCAAACAGGAGACAAATCATCACACAAAAGCATGCTCGTACACCTACACGTGCACAGTTACACACATGGACTCTTGTACACACATGCACACGTGCAAACATACAGGAATGCACGCTCGCAACATGTGCATGCTCATACACCCAAACATGAGCGCGCACACCTGCATGCTTGCACGCACATGCACATTCTCACATATGAATGAACACACATGCTCACATACACTTGCGCACTTGTACATCCTTGCACAAATGTGCACACATGCCCACTTTTGCACATGATTTTGCATGCTGAATGTGTATCCAATAGAATCACATTTCAATCAAAAGTGTCTATCTTGGCTCTATTGGATCCACATTCAGACTGATTTTAAAGAGAAGGTGGTACATTATAAACAGTGGCACTGACTGTGAAAAGCACAGAGCACAATGCAATGTGTACAGCAGATTGACTCACCCTTTGCACATTCTTCTTTTACAGTCTATCCAGACACGATTGGAGCTGGCTAGAGAATTGGGCACCGGGATATCTATCTGGGAATTGGGACAGGGACTAGACTATTTCTACGACTTGCTATGAAAAGATCGCTGAGCAACCCAAGGTCATGCTGTGAGACACTAGCTGACCAGAACCAATCACAGTCTCACTTTCCACAGTTCCAGTGTCCAGCTGCACTTTGGGAAGAATTTGAAGTTTAAGTAACTGTTGAACTTTAACCTGGAAGCAGAAGTCCAGTTCCTAAAGCCACTCTTAAATAAAAGTTTCTATGAAAACATCTCTGTATATTTTCTCTGTATTCTCTCTCCACAATAGACAAGCTTCCTGTCATCAGCTTCTCAGACTATGCTAACACTGTGCGAGTTTCACTTCTGTCTGCTTCTGGTGCTGGAGATGAGATGTAATTCTAACTCCTATCCAGAAAACCCAGGAGACGGGAAAGGTCTGAACTTGATGCGAATTCCAGACTGGAGAAGTAACTGAAGTACATTTATTTCTGAGATTGGAGCACAAGCTGAGAGCTTGCTTGGAGGGCCGAAGGGCCTGTTTCCTGTGCTGTACTGTTCTTTGTATGGACAGGGCTTTTAGCTTTAAATTGCTGCTTTTGTGTACAGTCATATTAGTGTGTTGCTACTGGGAGGAAAACGGCACAATTAATGCCATGTCCTTTGTGATAACAGCACACCCACTTCTATTAGCAGGTTACACTCAAGTCCCATGTTCCGGACTAATGCTAACTTTATTTTGTGTCCAACATGTTGATGTCATGTTGAGTGAGTGCCATATTGTCAGAGGTGTTGTTTTTACAGAATTGTAGAACATTATAGCAAGGGAAAAGGCTGTTTAGGATACCAAGTCTGTTTCAGTGTTAGATCCACATGAGCCAGTCAGTGTAATGACACACTCCTGCTCACTTCCCAGACTCCAGAATATTCCATGGACGGAATTTTCCCATCCCGCCCGAACTGGGAATCCCAGCGGGCAAGACATGGACCATGCAAAGGTCCATTGACCTCGGCCGAAAAATCCCATCTTTTATCTCAAATCCGATCTCTTTCTCTGCAACAAATTACCATTGAAGCGTATTATACCCATCCTTACATCTTCCCATTCATTCTCGGCAACATCAAGGAAGAGTTTGTATCTGAAATGGACAGTGTATGACCTGCTGTGTGTGAGGTTGTCCTCAGCAACCTGGTTTCTGTTTCATTCTTCGCCTGTTCTGGTTGGCAGAGTTTTGTTCACATCACAATTTTAAAGAAATCGTTCTCGAGATATGGGTCTCTCTGGATTGAATGCTCATCCCTAGTTAACCTGATTTAATGGGACTGAGGGCCAATAAGACTCCAAATTATTGGTATCTTGTGCAATGAGAAAAGATTAGTTGACAATCTAGTTGTGAGAGAATCCTTGGGGATGGGTGACCATAATATGATAGAATTATTTGTCAAGGTGGATAGTGATGCAGTTGATTCTGAGACCAGGGTCCTGAATCTCAAAGGTAAGTATGATGGTATGAGACATGAATTGGCCATGATGGATGGGAAACATTACTGAAAGGAAAGACAGTGGACAGGCAATGACAGGCATTTAAAGAATTAATAGATGAACTCCAGAAGTTGTTTATTCCTGTTTGGCACAAGAGTGGTAAAGGAATTGTGGCCAAACTATGACTTGCAAGGGAAATTAGAGATAGTATCAGATTCAGGGAAGAAGCATACAAATTGGCAAGAAAAAACAATAGACCTGAGGATTGGGAGCAGTTTAAAATTCAGCAAAGAAAGGCCAAGGAATTGATTAAGAAGGGAAAAAATAGAGTGTGAAGGAAAGCTAGCAAGGAACATAAAAACTAACTAAAAGTTTAGGTATGTAAAGAAAGAAAGATTGACAAAAACAAATGTAAGCCTCTTACAGTCAGGGGAGAATTCATAATGGGGAATAAAGTAATGGCCAAGGAATTCAATTTGTACTTTGCTTCAGTCTTCACAAAGGAAGACATAGGAGGGTTCTGAGAGAACTAAGTTTTTGTGAGGAGCTGAAGGAAATCAGCATTGATAGAGAAATGGTTTTGGGGAAATTGATGGGATTGAAGGTGGACACCACCCCCCCCCCCCCACCCCTCCGTGCCCCCCCACCCCCCAAATATATTATCTCCAAATTTGCAGATGATACAAAGTTGGGTGGGAGGGTGAGCTGTGAGGAGGATGCAGAGATGCTTCAGCATGATTGGGACAGAATGTGTGTGCAGGCATATGTATGGTAGATGGAAATGTGGATAAATGTGAGGTTATCCACTTTGGTAGTAATAATAGGAAGACAAATTATTACTTGAATGGGTGTAAATTGAGAGGTAGATACTCAGCGAGACCTTGTGCATCAGTCGCTGAAAGTAAGTGTGCAGGTATAGCAGGCAGTAAACAAGGCAAATGGTATGTTGTCCTTCATAGCAAGAGGATTTGAGTACAGGGATAGGGATGTTTTGCTGCAATTGTATAGGGTGTTGGTGAGGCCACACCTGGAGTATTGTGTGCAGATTTGATGTCCTTATCTGAGGAAGGATGTCCTTGCTATAGAGGGAGTGCAGCGAAGATTTACCAGGCTTTTTCCTGGGATGGCAGATCTGTCATATGAGGACAGACTAAGTCGGTTAGGATTATATTCACTGGAGTTTAGAAGAGTGAGAGGGGATCTCACAGAAATTGACAAAATTCTAACAGGGTAAATTCAGAAAAAATGTTCCCAATGGTGGGGGAGTTCAGAACTAGGGGTCATAGGTTGAGAATAAGGGGTAAACCTTTTAGAACTGAGGTAAGGAGAAATTTCTTCACCCAGAGGTTGGTGAATGTATGGAATTCACTACCACAGATCAGTCATGATCAAAATGAATGGCGATGTACGCTCAAAGGGCAAATGGCCTACTCCTGCTTCTTGTTTCTATGTATTTGTCTGGAGTAATTTGTAAGGGCAGGCCACCAAAGGTCTGTCCCTGAAGAACATTAATGAACCTTTTGGGTGAATATGACAATCTGACAATTCTGTTGTAGCCTCCAAAAGTACAGGCAGAAATATCTTGTAATGATCTGTCTAAGGGTTGCTCCTCTGCTCATTTCTCTATGCCTTGTGGTCTTAAACTTTCTTTTTTAGTTTCTTACAGCAGCTTCACATTTAAGTTGTCTTAACATCATCATTCCCTTCCTTCCTTTTGATCTATATCTCTCGAATCTCCCTGCAGTTAGCTCCTTCAATGTTCTGATACCTTTGAACGAAGCCTGTCCTACATTGTTATCTTTTGATGATGTTCTTGAACAAAGATTCCTCCTGCTCCATCCTGAGAACTTCTGTCCAGCTAACCCACTTCTCCATCCTTCTCCACAACTTCCCAATCTTTGGATGTCCACTTTCAGCCCCATGCAACAAGACACTCCAAATTACAGTCTTGATAATTCTTTCCTTAGGATCTCGACTCTTTCTCACGCTGAGCCATTCTTTCTGTTTGGTGAATGCATTCTTTGCTGTTTTTATTCTAGTTCTGATTTCCTTCTGGAAATATCAATCTTCTGACCAGTTGTTTCCCAGGTACTTGCATTGTGATACCTGTTCCAGTTTTAACTTTTCCAGTGCAGTCTTCAGAACTCTCATCGTTTAGATATTATTTTTCATTCTGTCAGCTTCCACCACTTCCTTCAGTCTATCCACTGATATCCGTTATTCTTGTCCTAGTTACTAGGGTCTACCTGCTTGTAAATCTCACTAACTTCATCAGACAACTCCTACTTTGATACTTCATCCAGTGAATCTTTTATTATGGTTCCACATAGATATTATCGACAGCCATATCTCACCCTGCGGTCAATTACACCATCTTCGCTTTGAGTAATTGCTGTTGAATTGTAGTGGTCTGTCCCATGTAGAGAGCTATGATCATTCTTTTATCTCTCCAGTCTCACCTCCAGCAATTTTTGCCAGTTCACCCAGCCAAAAGCATTTTCATAATCCACAAAGCAGATGTTCTCTGCTTCATTCTACTGCTCTTGTAGGCTCTCTCATTCCACAACCCTTCCTAAAACCAAACTGATCGCAGCTATGTTGCTTGCTTTGACTCCCAGTCTAATTGCTAGGATCTGTAACATGAGATACCTGTGTAATTAAAATTATGGTGAAATTATCTTCATATTTTGTGCTATTTCGTTTCTCCAATGAGACCATTTTCCTCAAAGTCTTCAGGCCATTCTCCCTTACTCCCCTGTTCCTCACACTCCAGGTCCTCTTTATCATACTCTTTGGGCGGCACGATAGCACAGTGGTTAGCACTGCTGCTTCACAGCTCCAGGGACCTGGGTTCGATTCCCGGCTTGGGTCACTGTGTGGAGTTTGCACATTCTCCTCATGTCTGCGTGGGTTTCCTCCGGGTGCTCCGGTTTCCTCCCACAGTCCAAAGATGTGCAGGTTAGGTTGATTGGCCATGCTAAAATTGCCCCTTAGTGTCCTGGGATGTGTAGATTAGAGGGATTAGGAGGTAAAATAGATAGGGATATGGGGGTAGGGCCTGGGTGGGATTGTGGTTGGTGCAGACTCGATGGGCCGAATGGCCTCTTTCTGTACTGTAGGGTTTCTATGATTCCTATACCTGCAGGAAATCAATCATGTTCTTCAGCTTTACATGGCCCCAATCCTTCTATAGCTCAAAATATTTCACAATCCGAAAGGTCAGATCCAAAGCCATCCTGTGAAATGTCTTGAGCTTTCCTCTTTGATGTACTCTTTCCATCTATTTTTTACATACTCAGGTCCTGATCTCCTCATCAATTCCACTTTGCACATGATACCTTGCCTTCCTTCAGTCAATTTCTACATTTTCTCAGTATCAGTTACACAGGGCCTTGATGAGGCCACACCCTGGAATATTGCGTGCAGTTTTGGTCTCCTGGTCTGAGGGAGGATGCTTTTTCTCTAGAGGGAGTACAGAGAAGGTTTACCAGACTGATTCCTGGGATGGCAGGACTGATGTATGAGGAGAGATTGAGTCAGTTAGGATATTTGCTGGAGTACAGAAGAATGAGACAGGATCTCATGAAAATCTATAAAACTTGAGACAGTTTAGATACAAGAAGGATGTTCCTGGTGGTGAGGATGTCCAGAACCTGGGGTCACAGTCTGAGGTTACAGGGTAGACTGTTTAGGACAGAGATGGGCAATTCTCCCAGCCCACTGCACTAATTTGTATTGCAGCGGGCCAGGATACTCCAGCAGCCTCCACACGTCTCCAGCAGCCGGATTCCCGGTGCCGTCAGCTCCGCACCAGGAATCGGCACGAAGCTGCATAATTTATTTAGATACAAATTTACATACAATTTTAATATTAGTGGCCCGGGACTGATGTCTCTGGGACCGCTGGCCTCTGCCTTCCGCCTCCTGGGCCAGGAGTATTTCACTCCAGCAGGGTTTAGTATAGCTCCCAACTTGAAGGGAGCTCGCAGTCCAACCCCGCTGGAGTGAACGGGGGGGCAATCGAGCCCCCCACCCCCTGAGGGTCGATCACCAGGGGTGCCCCCTGGGCATTGGCACCTTGGCAGTGCCAGCCTGATCACATGAGCATTGCCCAAGGGGCAGTGCCATGAGCCTTTGGGGGCGATCAGTGGGAGTGGGGGGTCCCACTGCCACTCTGCTGGGGTGGGTCGGGGCTGCTGGTGGTGGCGGGGGGGCATTGGGAAACCAAGGTTGTGGAGGGAAGGATACCTGGGCTGCGGGTGGCGGATTGGGCTGGCCCAAGAATGTTTGGGGGGGGGGGGGGGGGGGGTGGCTTGCATAGCTGGCAATGCGTTGGCTGCGGGGCTGGCCAGCGATTGAGAGTGTGTGTAGATGTATGTCTGTGGCACTGTGGAGAATGATGGTCAATCTGATCCCACTGCCCCTGTGCTCCACACAAGATGAGGATGATATTTTCTGTGATCTCCCATCCTTTACCGAGGAGTTGGAGCAATCAGTGAAAGGGCCCAGAGGATATTCACACCAGTCTCAGCATATCTAAGCAACTTTGATTTAAGATTGAATTGACCAGGCAGACCTGTAGGGATGTTTTAATTTAAATGCACTCGGATTCTGAGCTGCAGGATTTCAAAGCAAACAGCTTTCTCTCACCAGTGATTTATCTTTCAATGCTTAGGGTTATTCCTAATTAGGAAAGCACACAGGCAAACGATCAGACTCTCAACAGTCACATCTATTTCCTTCGAACTGTGTTAGGAAAAAACATCACAGCAGGTTATGAAGGTGCAGTAAATTGAAAGCAGCCTGAAGCAGCAGGACAGAGACCTTTCATCATTGGTTCCCAGATGAGTGCACCGTGTTGTTTTGTGTCATTAATGTGTGACTGGAATTGCTCACTCTCAACTGCTTAAAGGCGAGGTATTAATCACAATCTTAGCTGCTTAAAGACTCCATAGATTTCTTTCTCCTTCACTCTCGCAGTCTTATTTACTTGTAATGCTTTCCAAATGTCACTTCCCCAAAGCGTTAACAATTGGGGTTGAGTTTAGTACAAGAAGCAGATAAATGGTTTTGAATCAGATCATGTTCTTCAATTAACCTGACTCTTTGTATTAATGGAGAACAAATAAATGTCACTTTCCATTATCGAACCAAATCCTGATGCCATACTGCCCAGTTTATTCAGGGTTGTAATGGTCTTAATCAGGTGAGCCTCACCTGCCCCAGGTAGTTTATTTCAGAATTCAAATTTAACTATCGTTGTGGTGAGATTCAAGCCGAGGATGCCAGAGCATTGTTCCAGGTTTGTGGTTTACTAGTTCAGTGACTTGTACCACGAGGCCACTGGGGGAATCTAAATAATTTCTCAGCTCACGCATGCCTGCCACCAAGGCGATTCACCATCTGCCATGGTGGGATTTGAGCCTGGGACCTCAGAACATTGCTCTCGGTCTGTGGATTGCCAGTCGAATGACTGCGAGCACCAGCCTTCTAAGCTGCTGCGATTGTCTGCAAGGAAGGTGATTAGAGCTCTGACTAGGGCCTAGGACTCGCCATCTGTTGCTGTTTATCTCCTATATAAGATATAGATGAGGAGGAATTTCTTCTGAGGGTCAGGAATATTTGGAAATCTCCGACAAAGAGTGCAGTGGAAGCTGGGTCATTGAAAGGCAAGAAAATGGTAAAGCACATGTATATATAGTAACACAGATTAGAAAGCGAAACTGAGTTTAAAATTTAAAAAAGGTACACAGAACATTGCGCAGTTCCAGTAGAGTTGATATCAGCAGGCGAAAAGTTGGTTTTTCATTTCCAGTGTTTTGTAGTTTGGCAGAGAAGCTTCCCAATTCTCTTTACAGGTACAATCCTTTTGCTCAAATCCCTCTCTCTCTCTGACTGTGGAAGCCAGCCCTGTGGGGGCTGGCTTCCACAGTCAGAGAGAGAGGGATTTGAGATATAACTAAAGAATTGTCTTTTTGCTGGCGCACTGTGTGGCTTCTCATTGGCTTTTTCCTCAGTTCAATTCCCAGCACTTGGTCTCACCAAACACACACAGTCAGGCACTGGGGCAGCTTTTTAGTTGGCTTTTAACCCATCCTTTGTACATTCCATCTGGGAAGTCGAGACACAACTTCATCTAGGCATTATTCACAGGATTTCTTGAGATAAGATGGCCATTGTGTCCCTTTGTCTCTATCAGAGATGGTAAGCAGTCCCTGGATGCTTTTAGAGGTACCTTGTCTGGTAATAAAGTGGGATCTGTGGTCTCTTAGAGAATCACCCTGCAGCACTTTACACGCTCAGCCGTCTTTGAATTGTCTGTCCACTTTTAAAACTCCTAGGCCTGATTTAAAGTCTGATACTGTGTGTAATTCTGTGTTTTCTCTCCATCATCATGAGAATATTGCTGCCTGAATTAGACAATTTTTTTTGATCTACTGGAAGTCAACTGTTACTGAAAACAGACAGGAAACTTGAGTTGAGGCCACTGATCATCAGATTTTATTAAATGGCAGAGCAGGCCGGAGGAGGAAAATGGTCTACTCCTGCTCCTAATTGGTACTTTCTGATGTTCAGAGTGATTGGGGTGAGGGGTAACTGAATTTGCCAGTTCCAACAAGGAGTTGCACTGAATTATGTTAAAGGACATTTTCACTCCAAGAATACGACTATCAGGAGAGGTGAACTGATCAACATTTTGAAAATTATGGTGGGGTTTGTTAGCGTAAACGTAGAGAAACCGCTTCAATAGACATCAGTGGATATGATAGTGTCGGTACTATCTAACCCCGGACAACCCCCACTCCTTCTGACTACAAACCCACCCTCCTGACTCTGAACCCCTGACTATTTCTCAACCCTCCCACCAACCTATTCCACCCATCCTGCCCACTTACCTTACACATTAACCCTTCTCTGCCTTCTCAAGCTGCAGGGACTTATCCACTTGACGGCAGCTAATGCTGTAAAAAAAGGGGGTTTCCCTTTCCCAGACACTGTGGCCCTGGACTGCGGCCTCGGGAACCCACTGCACTTTTCTCACCAGGTTCCAGTCGGAAGGTTGAGTGAGGAATGTGCAGATCTATTCTGGTGTAAGTTAAAAGGAGTGGATTGGTATTCTGACTGTGATTGTGACTCATCAGAAGTTGTGGCCCATTGTGGATACTGTCTAGAAGTTCTGCTCCACTTTACATTTCAACAAGGCATTTCCTATTTTGATCAGCAGTGCTAGCTAACTCAGCCAGCAACTGTGTGATCTCACAAACCACATGCTGACTATCCCAACAACACAAATTCAAGAGACGCTATTGAAAATATGGAGTAAAAATAAGCATGATAAATCATTGCAGAGAGGACTTACAGCACAAGGACTAAGTGTGGATAGCTGATGTTATTTAAAATTATAATCAGTAATTATGAAACCCAGTCTTGACTAATGTTCGATTATGGGAGTTAAGTAAATGAAGCTTTATTATTAAGTAGACAATTTCAAAAAGAGGTCAGAGAATCATGGAAGTAAGCTGCGGGTTAATTAATAATAGATGGATGTCAGCTGCAGGCAAGAAAATGGGATAGAGCAGATCTAACAGTGCACCAGATAAAGAGAATGTACGATAGAGTGGGAATGTAGTGGGAGGCCTCACTGTTCGCTGTCAAATTGGAGCGCCTTGCGTAATGGCACCCCAGCACTCTAAAGTTGGCTATCCCCATAGGGAAAGTTCCTACACTGTGTGTGTTAGAGTCAGATTACCCCATGGGAAAAGTTCCTACACTGTGTGTGTTAGAGTGAGATTACCCCATGGGGAAAGTTCCTGCACTCTCGGTATTGCAGGGTGAGCTCTAAAGACTTGCACCAATTTTGTATTTTAAACAGAAAATTTTGAAAATCAATTTGGACATTTGCACAGTAAATCAGAGGATTTTATTTTTCACAAATGCTCCTACACCGCGTGTGTTAGAGTGAGATTACCCCCTGGGGAAAGTTCCTACATGGTGAGCCCGATTTTACCATCGTGTTGGGCCCGTATTCAGGTGCCAAAACTTGGTAAAGTTGGGCGTGTGGCGAGTAGCGCGATCCGCGCCCGCCTCCGCTCCGGTTCCCCCTTTACCAAGACCCGAAAATGGCTGCGATCGGGGAGGGGGATCTGCTGTCACTCTGCCTGTGATCAGTGAGGGGCAAGGTGAGTTCCACTGCCATTGCCTGTGATCAGTGAGGGGGATTAGGGCAGCTATCGGTCTGGGTGGCAGGTGGATGGGGGATAAGGGGGTCAGTATTGTGGTGGGGGTGGGGCAGCGTCTGTGGGGGCCAAGGGGAGGCGTTATCCGGCCCGGGAATGATGTGCCGGGGAGCCACATTGTATCATTTTTTTTCTGCGCATGCGCATTGGAGGCACCAATTGGGGCTGCAGGGTTTGGGGCGCGTTAAGCCCCGCCCACAGGCTCATGCGCCGCGATTCTGACTCGCTGATATTTTTGCAGGCAGAGTGCGTATGGGGGCGCCTGAGAATGGGTCTAAAAGTCGGATCTGAAACACTCCCAGTTTCAAGTCCGCACAGCACTTAGAATGAAAATGGTAAAATAGGGCCTCGTGTCAGAGTGAGATTACCCCATGGGGAAAGTTCCGTGTGTGTTAGACATGATGTGGAGATGGCGGCGTTGGACTGGGGTAGGCACAGTAAGAAGTCTCACAATATCAGGTTAAAGTCCAACAGGTGTATTTGGTAGCACGAGCTTTTGCAGCGCTGCTCCTTCATCAGCTGAGTGGAGGATTAGGTTCACAAACAGGGCATATATAGACACAGACTCAATTTACAAGATAATGGTTGACTGACAGACAGCTGACAGAGAGATCCATGGTGCAGTAAACGAATTGGACTCCTCCGGAAGGCCGCTGCCCTCAACTCGACATGTATGCCCAAGCCGTCAGGAGGTGCGTCGATGTCATATTCATCAGCCGCACTCAAGACAGCCCCCGAATGTCACCCAAGCACAAGGCAATGCCATCTCAAGACCAACCACAACATTGTCATCAAACCAGCAGACAAGGAGGAACCACTGTCATACTGACCAGAACGGATTACTGCAAAGAAGTGTACCGACAACTGAATATCGAGGAACACTACAGACAGTTACCGCAGATCCGACCAAAGAACACACCCGTCAACTCAACAGACTGATCAAGACCTTTGATCCGGACCTTCAGAGCAACCTCCGTGCTCTCATCCCACGTACTCCCTGCGTTGGAGATCTCTATTGCCTCCCGAAGATACACAAGGCCAACACACCCGGCCGTCCCATTGTATCAGGCAATGGGACCCTGTGTGAAAACCTCTCTGGCTACGTCGAGGGCATCCTGAAATCCATCGTACAAAGAACCCCCAGCTTCTGTCGCGACACTACGGACTTCCTACAGAAACTCAGCGCACATGGATCAGTTGAACCAGGAACACTCCTCGTCACAATGGATGTCTCGGCACTCTACACCAGCATCCCCCACAACGATGGCATTGCTGCAACTGCCTCAGTACTCAATGTCGCCAACTGCCAATCTCCAGACACAATACTACAACTCATCCGCTTCATCCTGGACCACAATGTCTTCACCTTCAACAACCAGTTCTTCATCCAGAGACATGGAACAGCCATGAGGACCAAATTCTCACCTCAATATGCCAACATCCTCATGCACAGGTTCAAACAAGACCTCTTCACCGCACTGGACCTTCAACCTACGCTACACCCTAGAAACATTAATGACATTTTCTTCCTTTGGACTCACGGCGAACAATCACTGAAACAACTATATGATGACATCAACAAGTTCCATCCCACCATCAGACTCACCATGGACTACTCTCCGGAACCGGTTGCATTCTTGGACACACGCATCTCCATCAAGGGCGGTCACCTCAGCATTTCACTGTACCGCAAGCCCACAGATAACCTCACGATGCTTCACTTCTCCAGCTTCCACCCTAAACACGTTAAAGAAGCCATTGCTCTGTATACACAGGATCTGCAGAGATGAGGAGGATCACAACAGACACCTCCAGACGCTGAAAGACGCCCTCGTAAGAACAGGATGTGGTGCTCAACTCATCGATTGACAGTTCCGACGCGCCACAGCGAAAAACTGCAC
Organism: Mustelus asterias; assembly: GCF_964213995.1. Taxonomy (NCBI): domain Eukaryota; kingdom Metazoa; phylum Chordata; class Chondrichthyes; order Carcharhiniformes; family Triakidae; genus Mustelus; species Mustelus asterias. The sequence continues at coordinate 73,498,390 of NC_135809.1, forward strand.
CAACCTCCTCAGAAGTCAAACACGGGACACGGTGGACAGAGTACCCTTCGCCGTCCAGTGCTTCCCCGGAGCGGAGAAGCGATGGCATCTTCCCCGGAGCCTTCAACATGTCATCGATGAAGCCAAACATCTCGCCAAGGCCATCCCCACACCCCCACTACATGCCTTCAAACAACCACACAACCTCAAACACACCATTGTCCACAGCAAACTACCCAGCCTTCAGGAGAACAGTGACGGCGACACCACACAGCCCTGCCACAGCAACCTCTGCAAGACGTGCCAGATCATCAACACGGATGCCATCATCTCACGTGAGAACACCATCCACCAGGTACACGGTATATACTCTTGCGACTCGGCCAACGTTGTCTACCTGATGCGCTGCAGGAAAGGATGTCCCGAGGCATGGTACATTGGCGAAACTATGCAGACGCTACGACAACAGATGAATGGACACCACTCAACAATCAACAGGCAGGAGTGTTCCCTTCCTGTCGGAGAACACTTCAGCAGTCAAGGGCATTCAGCCTCTGATCTTCGGGTAAGCGTTCTCCAAGGCGGCCTTCGAGACACACAACAATGCAGAATCGCTGAGCAGAAACTGATAGCGAAGTTCCGCACACATGAGGATGGCTTCAACCGGGATCTTGGGTTCATGTCACACTATCTGTAACCCCCACGACTTGCCTGAGCTTGCAAAATCTCACGAACTGTCCTGGCTTGAGACAATTCGCACCTCTTTAACCTGTGCTTAACCCTCTCTTCACTCGCATTGTCTGTACCTGTAAAGACTTGATTACCTGTTAAGATTCGCATTCCAACCATTATCTTGTAAATTGAGTCTGTGACTATATATGCCCTGTTTGTGAACCCAATCCTCCACTCCCCGTCCCGCCTAGACAATCCCCGTCTCCCCGTCCCGCCTAGACAATCCCCGTCTCCCCATCCAGCCTAGACAATCCCCGTCTTCGCATCACGTCCAGATAATCCCCATCTCCCCGTCACGCCCAGACAATCCCCGTCTCCCCGACCCGCCTAGACAATCCCCGTCTCCCCATCCAGCCTAAACAATCCCCATCTTCCCATCACGCCCAGACAATCCCCGTCTCCCCGACCCGCCTAGACAATCCCCGTCTCCCCATCCAGCCTAAACAATCCCCGTCTTCCCATCACGCCCAGACAATCCCCGTCTCCCCATCACGCCTAGACAATCTTGTTGGACTTTAGCCTGCTGTTGTGAGACTTCTTAATTCCTGCATTCTCGGTATTGCAGGGTGAGCTCTAAGGACTTGCACAAATGTTGCATTTTAAACAGAGTGTTTTGAAAATCATTTTGGACATTTGCACAGTAAATCAGAGGATTTTATTTTTCACAAATTGACAGATATATATGTTATCATAGAGTAAAGACAGAGGAATTACAAATTGTACGTAATAATGACAATTCACATGAAACAGTGAAACCGTAAAGTGATGGAATATAAAATTACAACAAACAGAACTTATTACTATTCTATATCTTACTGTAATAGATTGTAACCGTCACTGATTCCCCGATATCGTAACAGATTGTAACAGTCACTTCGCACTGACACTAATATTGTGACAGTCACCATTACCGATACCATAACAGTTGGTTGCTTCCCTCCGAATGGTGTAACAGGTTGTGACTGTCACCATTCTCAATACTGTAACAGATTGTGATTGTCCGGTCTCCCTCCCCCCACCTTCCCAATAGGTTGTGACGGTCACTATTCCCCCTCGTCCCCAATACTTTAACAGTTATTTAACCCCATCTCCCCATCACGCCCAGACAATCCCCGTCTCCCCATCACGCCCAGACAATCCCCGTCTCCCCATCACGCCCAGACAATCCCCGTCTCCCCATCACGCCCAGACAAACCCCATCTCCCCATCACGCCCAATCCCCGTCTCCCCATCCTGCCCAGACAATCCCCGTCTCCCCATCACGCCCAGACAATCCCTGTCTCCCCATCACGCACAATCCCTGTCTCCCCATCACGTACAATCCCCGTCTCCCCATCCCGCCCAGACAATCCCCTTCTCCGCATCATGCCCAGACCATCCCCGTCTCCCCATCATGCACAATCCCCGTCTCTCCGTCCCGCCCAGACAACCCCCGTCTCCCCATCACGCCCAGATTCTCTGGGCAGGATGGGGAGACAGGAATTGTTTGGGCGGCATGGTAGCACAGTGGTTAGCACTGCTGCTTCACAGCTCCAGGGACCTGGGTTCGATTCCCGGCTTGGGTCACTGTCTGTGTGGAGTTTGCACATTCTCCTCGTGTCTGCGTGGGTTTCCTCCGGGTGCTCCGGTTTCCTCACACAGTCTGATGATGTGTGGGTTAGGTTGATTGGCCATGCCAAACAAATAGCCCCTTATTGTCCTGAGGTGCGTAGGTTAGAGGGATTAGCGGGTAAATATGTAGGGATATGGGGGTAGGGCCTTGGTGGGATTGTGGTCGGTGCAGACTCGATGGGCCGAATGGCCTCTTTCTGCACTGTAGGATTTCTATGATTCTATGATAATCCCCGTCTCCCCATCACACCCAGACAATCCCCGTGTCCCTGTCACGCCCAATCCCCGTCTCCCCATCACACCCAGACAATCCCTGTCTCCCCATCACACCCAGTCAAGCCCCATCTCCCCATCACACCCAGACAATCCCCGTGTCCCTGTCACGCCCAATCCCCGTCTCCCCATCACGCCCAGACAATCCCCGTCTCCCCATCACACCCAGTCAAGCCCCATCTCCCCATCACGCCCAGACAATCCCTGTCTCCCCATCACACCCAGACAATCCCCGTCTCCCCATCACACCCAGTCAAGCCCCATCTCCCCATCACGCTCAGACAATCTCCATCTCCCCATCACATCCAGTCAAGCCCCATCTCCCCATCACACCCAGACAACCCCGTTTCCCCATCACACCCAGACAATCCCCGTTTTCCCATCACACCCAGACAATCCCCGTTTCCCCATCACGCCCAGATAATCCCCATCTCCCCATCACACCCAGACAATCCCCGTTTCCCCATCACGCCCAGATAATCCCCATCTCCCCATCACACCCAGACAATCCCCGTTTCCCCATCACGCCCAGATAATCCCCATCTCCCCATCACACCCAGACAACCCCGTTTCCCCATCACACCCAGACAATCCCCGTTTCCCCATCACGCCCAGATAATCCCCGTCTTCCCATCATGGCCAGACAATCCCCGTCTCCCCATCACGCCTAGACAATCCCCGTCTCCCCATCACGCTCAATCCCCGTCTCCCCATCCCGCCCAGACAATCCCCATCTACCCATCCCACCTAGACAACCCCGTTCCTCCATCCCGCCCAGACAATCCCCTTTTCCCCATCCCGCCCAGACAATCCCCGTCTCCTCCTAACACCCAGACAATCCCCATCTCCCCGTAATGCACAGATAATCCCTGTCTCCCCGTCCCGCCTAGACAATCCCCGTCTCCCCATCACGCCCAATCCCTGTCTACCCATCCAGCCTAGACAATCCCCGTCTCCCCATCACGCCCAATCCCTGTCTACCCATCCAGCCTAGACAATCCCCGTCTCCCCATCACGCCCAATCCCTGTCTACCCATCCAGCCTAGACAATCCCCGTCTCCCCATCACGCCCAATCCCTGTCTACCCATCCAGCCTAGACAATCCCTGTCTCCCCATCACGCCCAATCCCTGTCTACCCATCCAGCCTAGACAATCCCTGTCTTCCCATCCCGCCCAGACAATCCCCGCCTCCCCATCATGCCCAGACAATCCCCGTCTCCCCATCAGACCCAGACAATCCCCATCTCCCCGTAATGCACAGATAATCCCTGTCTCCCCGTCCCGCCTAGACAATCCCCGTCTCCCCATCACGCCCAATCCCTGTCTACCCATCCAGCCTAGACAATCCCTGTCTTCCCATCCTGCCCAGACAATCCCCTTCTCCGCATCATGCCCAGACCATCCCCGTCTCCCCATCACGCCCAGAAAATCCCTGTCTCTCCATCACGTCCAGACAATCCCCGTCTCTCCATCACGTCCAGACAATCCCCATCTCTCCATCACACCCAGACAATCCCCATCTCCCCATCACGCCCAGAAAATCCCTGTCTCTCCATCACGTCCAGACAATCCCCGTCTCTCCATCACACCCAGACAATCCCCGTCTCCCCATCACACCCAGACAATCCTCGTCTCCCCATCACGCCCAGACAATCCCCGTCTCCCCATCACGCGCAACCCCGTCTCCCCATCCTGCCCAGACAATCCCCGTCTCACCATCCCGCCCAGACAATCCCCGTCTCCCCATCAAGCCCAACTAATCACTCCCCATCACACCCAGACAATCCCCGTCTCCCCATCACGCCTAGACAATCCCCGTCTCCCCATCACGCCCAGACAATCCCTGTCTCCCCATCCTGCCCAGACAATCGCTGTCTCCGCATTACGCCCAGACAATCCCCGTCTCCCCATCCCGTCCAGACAATCTCCGTCTCCCCATCACGCGCAATCCCCGTCTCCCCATCACACCCAGACAATCCCCGTCTCCCCATCACACCCAGACAATCCCCGTCTCCCTATCCCGCCCAGACAACCCCGTCTCCCCATCCCGCCCAGACAATCCCCGTCTCCCCATCACACCCAGACAATCCCCGTCTCCCTATCCCGCCCAGACAACCCCGTCTCCCCATCACGCCCAGACAATCCCCATCACGCCCAGACAATCCCCGTCCCGCCTAGACAATCCCCGTCTCCCCATCCAGCCTAGACAATCCCTGTCTGCCCATCACGCCCAATCCCCGTCTCCCCATCACGCCCAGACAATCCCCGTCTCCCCATCACGCCTAGACAATCCCCGTCTCCCCATCCACCCTAAACAATCCCCGTCTTCCCATCATGGCCAGACAATCCCCGTCTCCCCATCACGCCTAGACAATCCCCGTCTCCCCATCACGCTCAATCCCCGTCTCCCCATCCCGCCCAGACAATCCCCATCTACCCATCCCACCTAGACAACCCCGTTCCTCCATCCCGCCCAGACAATCCCCGCCTCCCCATCAGACCCAGACAGTCCCCATCTCCCCAACACGCCCAGACAATCCCCTTTTCCCCATCCCGCCCAGACAATCCCCGTCTCCTCCTAACACCCAGACAATCCCCATCTCCCCGTAATGCACAGATAATCCCTGTCTCCCCGTCCCGCCTAGACAATCCCCGTCTCCCCATCACGCCCAATCCCTGTCTACCCATCCAGCCTAGACAATCCCTGTCTTCCCATCCCGCCCTGACAATCCCTGTCTTCCCATCCAGCCCAGACAATCCCTGTCTTCCCATCCCACCTAGACAATCCCCGTCTCCCCATCACACTCAAACCCCATCTCCCTATCACGCCCAGACAATCCCCGTCTCCCCATCATGCCCAACCCCTGTCTCCCCATCCTGCCTAGACAATCCCCATCTCCCCATGCCGCCCAGACAATCCCGTCTCCCCATCAATCCCAGATAATCCCTCCCTCCCAGACAATCCCCCCCTCCCCATCGCGCCTAAACAATCCCTGTCTCCCCATCACGCCCAGACAATCCCCGTCTCCCCATCACGCCCAGACAATCTGTCTCCCCATCACGCGCAATCCCCGTCTCCCCATCACACCCAGACAATCCCCATCTCCCCATCACGCACAATCCCCGTCTCCCCATACTGCCCAGACAATCCCCGTCTCCCCATCACGCGCAATTCCCGTCTCCCCATCACACCCAGACAATCCCCGTCTCCCCATCATGCCTAGACAATCCCTGTCTGCCCATCACGCCCAATCCCCATCTCCCCATCATGTCCGGACAATCCCCGTCTCCCCATCACACCCAGACAATCCCCGTCTCCCCATCACACCCAGACAATCCCCGTCTCCCCATCATGCACAATCCCCGTCTCCCCATCATGCACAATCCCCGTCTCCCCATCATGCCTAGACAATCCCTGTCTGCCCATCACGCCCAATCCCCATCTCCCCATCATGTCCGGACAATCCCCGTCTCCCCATCGCGCCCAGACAATCCCCGTCTCCCCATCATGCACAATCCCCGTCTCCCCATCCCACCTAGACAATCCCCATCTCCCCATCACACCCAGACAATTCCTTTTTCCCCGTCCCGCCTAGACAATCCCCGTCTCCCCATCCCGCACAGACAATCCCCATTTCCCCATCATGCCCAATCCCCGTCTCCCCATCCCACCTAGACAATCCCCGTCTCGCCATCATGCCCCATCCCCGTCTCCTCATCCCGCCTAGACAATCCCCATCTCCCCATCCCGCCTAGACAATCCCCGTCTCCCCATCACACTCAATCCCCATCTCCCTATCACGCCAGACAATCCCCGTCTCCCCATCATGCCCAACCCCTGTCTCCCTATCCTGCCTAGACAATCCCCATCTCCCCATGCCGCCCAGACAATCCCGTCTCCCCATCAATCCCAGATAATCCCTCCCTCCCAGACAATCCCCCCCTCCCCATCCCGCCTAAACAATCCCCGTCTCCCCATCACGCCCAGACAATCCCTGTCTCCCCATCACGCCCAGACAATCTGTCTCCCCATCACGCACAATCCCCGTCTCCCTATCCCGCCTAGACAATCCCCATCTCCCCGTCCCGCCCAGACAATCCCCGTCTCCCCATCACGCCCAGACAATGCTCGTCTCCTCATCCCACTTAGACAATCCCCGTCTCCCCATCCCGCCTAGACAATCCCCGTCTCCACATCCGGCCGAGACAATCCCGTCTTCCCATCAAGCCCAGACAATCCCCTTCTCCCCATCCCGCCCAGACAATCCCCGTCTCCCCATCCCACCCAGACAATCCCCGTCTCCCCATCCCGCCCAGACAATCCCCGTCTCCCCATCAAGCCCAGCTAATCACTGTTTCCCCATCCCGCCCAGACAATCCCCATCTTCCCATCACGCGCAATCCCCGTCTCCCCATCACGCCCAGACAATCCCCGTCTCCCCGTCCCGCCTAGACAATTCCCGTCTCCCCATCCCACCCAGACAATCCCTGTCTCCCCATCCCGCCCAGACAATCCCTGTCTCCCCATCCCGCCCAGACAATCCCCGTCTCCTCATCCTGCCTAGACAATCCCCGTCTCCCCATCATGTCACAATAAGTGTTAACCTGGAGTGTTTGATTGATCTCACGTCAGAGACACCCCCTACTGTGTGTAACATGCCAGTTTGTTCAGCAGCAGCACCATTTGTTAGCTGAATTGCTGTGTTATTTTGGTTTGGAAATGATTGGGTTAGTTGTGCACACTGCAGAAAGCCAGTTCTTCAGGAATTCTTCAGCCTGTTGCTGCTGGCCATCTTGTTTTCTTCGCTTCGGGTTGTGTTCCATCACGGCTTCCTGTCAGTCCATTGAAAAGACAAGGGCAAGCCGCAAGGGGAAGGATCACAATGTTTTAAAGCTTAAAGCTATTCAAATAACTTTGAGAATAAGAGGTATAATTTCCCGGTATCTGTAATATTCAGCCAGGACTGAACATTACATGGCGTCAGAGCTTAACAATACACACTGTCATTGGCGCCTCAAGTGTTTATTGCTGATGAACTGGGTCACTGTCTATTCCAACATCTGTGCTGTGGTTTCCTGTACGGTGGATGAAGACATTGGAGGAATCGCTTGAGGAAACACCAGGACAAATCAATGTACGGCTTGATAACAATAGTTATTTCCCAGGTAAAGCCACACGGACAGCAGTGTCCAGGTTGCAGGGTGATTTATGTATTTGGTCAAATATAATCCTGCTGTCAAAGTTAAATTTGAAACCCTGAAAGATAAATTCCCCGCCCCATAATGGATGAAGTTTGTCAGGCTTTGCTACCACTTACTCCTCCAAAATACAGGGCAATATTTGGCGTCACAATTAGATTCTTTTGATGGTCACTTCTTGTCCCAGTACCTTTGTCTGCAGTTATTTTCATTTTCATTCACGCTCTGCCCCGTAACACAATTACACACAAATCTTCAAGGTGATTGCCATTTGAAAATGCTTGAATTACTGACACCATTGCTTGCTGCCCACTCTTCCCGCCAGTTGTTTGAGTGGTAGAAGGCGATAATAACAATCCATTGGTCAGGTGGAATTCAGGTGGGGCAGGATAACACCATGGAACAGGAGCTGACACTGCAGCTATCCCCAATCTATCACTCGTAGAGAGCAGCAGGACATGGGGTCAGTCACTAGGCATAGTAGGTGTCAGCTTTCACTGCATGACAGTACAAGGTCAAGGCAAAGGTCAATCCCACAACCTGAGGAGACAGACAACAAACCAATGATCACATAATACATTAAGAATCGATTCCACAAAAAACAAAGGATGAATATAGTGGTTACTGTGCGGTAGAGAGAGAGAGGACAGATACGGAGATTACATCGTGGTTTAGAGAGGATGGATATAGAGATTACAGTGCTGTACAGAGAGGACGGATATGGACATGACAGCGCTGGATAGAGAGAGAATGGATATGAAGATTACAGTGCTGGAGAGAGGAAGGATATGGAGATTACAGTGCTGGATAGAGGGAGGATGGATGGAGAGATTACAGTGCTGTATGGAGAACATGGATATGGAGATTACAGTGTTGGATAGAGAGAGAGGACGGATATGGTGATTAATGCGGGATAGAGGGAGGATATATGGAGATTACAGCGCGATATAGAGAGAGGATGGATATGGAGATTACAGCACAGTATAGAAGAGAGGACGGATATGGTGATTAGTGCGGGATAGAGAAGAACGGATATGGTGATTACAGTGCAGGATAGATAGAGGATTAATATGGGCATTAAGGCGATCTGAAGTTAGATATTCCAGCATAAGTGGACATTTTGCCTCGTTATACCTATTCCACCATTCAATGTGATCAGAGTCATTTCTGCCTCAACCCCACATTTCCATATTATCCTCAATTCCCTGTTTAAATATCTTTCACTTCAAAAATCTTTGTCTTGAAGACTGTTTGCATCTGTCTATCTTTGCATCTCTCGAGTAGTGATTTCCAAAATTTGCCAGCCATTTGTAAGGTTACTTTTTTTCCTTCGTAGACCAAAATTGACCCTTTATTCAGCAAACATGACCCCACATCTAAAGGCCTCAACCAGGTGTAATATCCTCCCAGCATCTACCTGTCAAGTACCTTTCTATCTTAGTCTTCAAGTCCATAGACAGTATGGGCTTCGTCTACTCTATTTCTCCTCACTTCAATAATTAATTTGAGGAAGCTATGTTTCAGTTTCTCCAAAGCAAACCTATCCTTTCTTAGATAAGGAGCCCAAAACTGTGATCTCAGCAATGCCTAAATATATTAGCCATGTTTTACTCTCACACTCCAATCCCATTGTAATAAATGTATCATTTACGCTTCTTGATGCTTCCAGCATCAACTTGTTAACTTTGTGATTTGTGTACAAGAACACCCGGATCCCTCTTCATAGTGAGATGGGCTTTGGAAAAGCAAGTGATCCAGGCAGCAAACACTGATTCACAATAAAATGAGCACACTGCAGCCTAACCTGGACCAGCGCTGAGCAAAGTGTGAAGATTCCCAAAGCCAGAAGGTTGTCCTGAAGCCACATCTTGACCTTTTCATAGCAGGCCTGTAAAAAAAAAGGACACAGCTACTCATTACTCTCAGACCCCAGTGAGGCGCTATAGGGTCAACCGGAGTGACTTGCTAATTCCGTGGGTTTAATCGCATCAACCCCAAACACCACAATGCCCCCAAGCTGGATCCCCAATAGGTCTGAACCACAGTCAGAGACATTGATCAGAGGCCTGGGTTAAGGGAGTTAATGAAAATGAGCAGTTGATCACAATCCTGCCTAACTTTGAGATCGAGTGTGTGCAGAACAGCCTCGTCTGTGCTGTCAGCTCCTATGATTCTAAACCCTTAATAAACAGCATGCATCTCAATGTCATGTGAGGGCCAGCCTCAGTTTCTCCACACAATTAAATCAGCTGTCTCACTCACACATGAATAATGATCAGTGCAGCAGCTGGGAACCTGATCACAGTGACCGCTTTATTTCCCAACCTTCACCTTGAGAATGGAGAGGGACAAACATTTCTTTGACTTCAGGAGCAGCATCTGACAGTACCTTCTTTACACCCCTGTTATCTTGCTGACAGCAACTTGCATTTATGTAGTGCCATTAACATTGTAAAATGTGCCATGACACTTCCCAGAAGTATTTACAAGCAGTATTAGATGCTGAGCCACATTCAGAGATTTCACATCAGGTGAAAGGGGATGTGTTAAAGAAGGAGAGAGAGGCAGAGAGGATGGGCCAGGGGATTCCAAAGCTTAGCGCCCAGGCAGCTGAAGGAAGTGATTCAAATCAGGGATATGAAGAGACCAGAATTGGAGAAGCTCAGATAAATCGGAGGGTAGACTGGAGGAGGTTTCAGAGATAGCGGGAGGCCAGGCCATGGAGAGACTGGAAAACAAGGGGGAAGAGTTTTAAAATGGAGGTTTTACTGGATCAGAAACAAACGCAAGGTCACTGATCGCAAGGCTGACCAGGATGTGGTGAGAGTTAAGATGCTCATGTGCCCTTTCATTTCACATGTATTTTTAAGTAAGCCTTAAAGTATTTTGGAGCTTTCAAATCGAGGCCCAATAATTTGTGTGCGTGTGGTTCCTGGAGAGTGTGGATGGTGAACAGCTGCCTAGGTTTACCCAAGTCTGAAACTATAGCTATGCATATAAGACCAATAGGATTTGGAAATGCCCAATTAAATTACATGTTTGTAGTTGATAGCTGAGTGCATTAGGAGGTGCTGGAAGCTCCAAGCTAATTACCTAGCACTCCTATTACATTGAGCATTTATTCACTGCACCTTCATTCATTATTTATATCCCCCCCACTGTTTCTCCTTCAAACGTTCAGCCTTTTAACTGTGACAGAAATAATTACAATTTGCCTTTCTCATATAGCCTTTCATAAAGTTAAAGTTCACAAAAGGCTTCACAGAAATACAAAATGAAAAATTGAATATTGAATTAAAAAGGAGATATTAAACGGGACAGCTTTAAGAGTTGAGTTTTAATGAAGGGCTCGAAAGAGGAGAGAGGGGGAGTATTTGCAGGGAATGAATTCCAGAATGTGGGATCTGGGTGGCAGAAACAATGACCACCAATATCAGGCAAGAGGTTCATGCCTCCATCACTCTCAGGCAGTGCATTCCAGATTCCATTCACTGCCTTAGAAACCTTTTCCTCACATCACCTTTACTTTTTGTTTAATTATTTAAATCTATGCCCACACCTTCTCAATCCTTTCATGAGGGGAACGATTATTCCCCATCTACTCTTACCAGACCTCTCATGATTTTGTGCATCTCTATCAAATCTCATCTGAGCCTTGTCTTCCCAAAGGAGAACATTTCGAACTTCTCCAATCTATCTTCGTATTTTGTACCATTTCCAATACCTTCACATTCTTTCTAAAGTATAGCTCCCAGAACTGGACACAATACTCCAGCAGAGGCTGAACCAACATTTTACTCAAGATAAACAAAACCTCCTTCCTCTTGTACTCTATGTCCCTATTAATAAAGCCTAGGATGGTGTATTCTTTATTAATTGCTCTCTTAACCTGACTTGCTACTTTAATAACTCATGCACATGTATACCCCGGTCCCCCTGCTTCTCCAGCCATTTGAGAATTATACCCTTTCTTTTATACTGTCTCTTCATGTTCTTCCTACCAAAATGAATCACTTCACGTTGCTCCTCATGAACTTCACCTGCCACCTCTCCAAGTTCTGCACTGTCCCCCTCACAGTTTAAAATGCTTCCAAGTTTTGCATTATTTCCAAATTTTGAAATTGTTAACCTGCACACCAAGATCTAGATCATTAATATATATCAAAAAAGGGGGGTCCCAATATATAACCCTGGGGAACCCCACTTCAAACCTTACTCCAATCTGAAAAATATCCATTAACTGTTACTCTCTGCTTCCTATTATTCATCTATTTTGTATCTACACTTCGACTGTCCCTTTTATTCCATCAGTTGTAACTATTCTCAAGTCTGTTGCATGGCACTGTATTCTGAAAGTCCGTATACACCACATCAACAGCATTACCCCCACAAACACTACCACAAATTAGTTAAACATGATTTTCTATTAAGAAATCCATGCCGACTTCCTTAATTAACTTGAATTTGTCACGGTGAATACTAATTTTGTCTCAAATTATTGCTGCTAGAAATTTCCCCAAGACTGAAGTGAAACTGACTGGTCTGTATTTGCTGGGTTTATCTTTACATTGTGTCTTGAAAAAGGGTGTAGCACTTTCAATTCTCCACTCCCTCAGTACCAGCCCTTGTCCCAGCTAGCTGGACAATGTTGGAGAAGGAGGTCAACCATATCAAATGCTGCACAAAGATAGAGAAGGATGAGGGAAAGTTTACCTTTATCACAGTCACATAGGATATCATTTGTACAAAATTTTACAACAATCTGAGGTCCCTATCTGCTTAAAGAAGGCGACCATCATCCCAGTACCAAAGAAAAGCCAAGCAGCGTGCCTTAATGACTATCGTCCGGTAGCTCTGACATCCATCATTATGAAGTGCTTCGAAAGGCTAGTCATGCCACGAATCAATTCCAGCCTCCCGGACTACCTGGATCCACTACAGTTTGCCTACCGCCACAACAGGTCCACAGCAGACGCCATCTCCCTGACCCTGCACTCAATCCTGGAATGCCTAGATAACAAAGACACCTATGTCAGACTCCTATTTATTGACGACAGCTCAGCCTTCAACACCATTATCCTCATGAAACCCATCTCCAAATTCCATGGCCTGGGCTTCGGCACCTCCCTCTGTGACTGGGTCCTGAACTTCCTAACTCACAGACAACAATCAGGAAGGATAGACAACAACACAGGTGACGTCACAGGTGGAGAAGGTAGTGAATAAGGCATATGGCATGCTTGCCTTTATAGGACGGGGCATAGAGTATAAAAGTTGGGGTCTGATGTTGCAGTTGTATAGAACGTTGGTTCGGCCGCATTTGGAATACTGCGCCCAGTTCTGGTCGCCACACTACCAGAAGGACGTGGAGGCTTTAGAGAGAGTGCAGAGGAGGTTTACCAGGATGTTGCCTCGTATGGAAGGGCTTAGTTATGAGGAGAGATTGTGTAAACTGGGGTTGTTCTCACTGGAAAGACGGAGGATGAGGGGTGACCTAATAGAGGTGTATAAAATTATGAAAGGCATAGATAGGGTGAACGGTGGGAAGCTTTTTCCCAGGTCGGTGGTGACGTTCACGAGGGGTCATAGGTTCAAGGTGAGGGTGGGGGGAGGTTTAACACGGATATCAGAAGGACGTATTTTACACAGAGGGTGGTGGGGGCCTGGAATGCGCTGCTGGGCAAGGTGGTGGAGGCAGACGCACTGGGATTGTTTAAGACTTATCTAGATAGCTACATGAACGGAGTGGAAATGGAGGGATACAAAAGAATGGTCTAGTTTGGACCAGGGAGCGGCGCGGACTTGGAGGGCCGAAGGGCCTGTTCCTGTGCTGTATTGTTCTTTGTTCTTTGTAACACCTCCTCCACAATCATCCTCAACACCAGTGCCCCACAAGGCTGTGTTCTCAGCCCCCTACTATATTCCTTATACACCTATGACTGTGTGGCCAAATTCCCCTCCAATTCTACTTTCAAGTTTGCAGACAACACCAGCATAGCGGAACAGATCTCAAACAATGACGCGACAGAGTACAGGAGTGAGGCAGAGAATCTGGTGAACTGGTGCGGTGACAATAATCTCTCCCTCAGTGTCAACAGGAAGCGTAAAGGAGAATATTCCCCTGTCTACATCAACGGGGACGAAGTAGAAAGGGTCGAGAGCTTCAAGTTTTTAGGCATCCAGATCACCAACAACCTGTCCTGGTCCCCCCATGCCGACACTATAGTTAAGAAAGCCCACAAACACCTCTACTTTCTCAGAAGACTAAGGAAATTTGGTATGTCAGCTACAACTCTCACCAACTTTTACAGATGCACCATAGAAAGCATTCTTTCTGGTTGTATCACAGCTTGGTTTGGCTCCTGCTCTGCCCAAGGTTGCAAGAAACTACAAAAGGTCATGAATGTGGCCCAATCCATCATGCAAACCAGCCTCCCATCCATTGACTCTGTCTACACTTCCCGCTGCCTCGGCAAAGCAGCCAGTATAATTAAGGACCCCACGCATCCCGGACATTCTCTTTTCCACCTTCTTCCGTCAGGAAAAAGATACAAAAGTCTGATGTCATGTACCAACCGACTCAAGAACAGCTTCTCCCCTGCTGCCATCAGACTTTTGAATGGACTTACCTTGCATTAAGTTGATCTTCCTCTACACCCTAGCTATGACTGTAACACTACATTCTGCACTCTCTCGTTTCCTTCCCTACATACAGTATGCTTTGTCTGATAGCACGCAGGAAACAATACTTTTCACTGTATGTTAATACGTGACAATAATAAATCAAATTAAATCAAAGTATCTTTGGCATGAGCAAGTTGGATGAATTCAAACATGGAGTTGTGGGGGAAATGGGCGCAGTTGTAGGAGGTGACAATGTGTTCAAGGACTTTGGAGAGGAAGGGGAGTTGAAGTTCGGGAGTGGGATGCAAAGGCTGAGAGTTAGTCATTTAAGGAATGGTTGTGAAGATGCTGTTTTTGAAAGCCAGTAATTGTACCTGATGTGAGGAAAGTGATCACAATATCAATTGATGGAGCTCAGTGACGTCAAGTCAGGTAGCCAGCCGTTTAGTGCAAGTGGAGAAACAACAAGGGATGAATATAGCAGAACAAATAATAAAAGTTATGGGAAAAGACAAGGGGGTGGTGAAGGGGCAGCTGTATTTATTCAAGATAACAGAAAGAAAAGGATTTTTAAAAATAGAATCCATAAGGATAGAGATAAAAGTTAACAAATGGTCAATCACATTATCAAATGTAGTCAGCAGATCACCTCATAGTTAAAGGAAGCTGGAAGAAGAAACGTGTGGACAAATGAGAGAATGGAGTAAAAATCATTGCATAATAATCATGGGGGATTTCAACCCTTACCCTAATAGGAATTGAGCTGAAGAGGTAGGTAAAGGGGCTAATAAAATGGAGTTCTTGTACTGTGTACAGGACTCCTTTTACATAATAAAAGCAAAAGAATGCTGGAAAAGCCCAGCAGGTCTGGCAGAAACTGTGGAGAGAAAACCAAAGTTAACATTTTGAGCCGAAAGTAACTCTTCTTCAGAACTTCTTTTTACATATTGGTTTAAAAATACCAACCAGGGAAGATTTACTATTGGATCTAATAATGGAAAATGAACCAGAACAGATAAGAGAACTAAAAGTAGGGAAATATCTAGGCAATAGTCATCATAATATCATACACTTTAAGATGATGATAGATAAGGACAAAAGTATGACAAGCATCAAGATAATAGACTGGAGAAAAGCTGATTGAGGAGTTGAGAATAGAATTTGAGAAAATAAAATGGGCAACTGGGAAACAATAATGAAGAAAACAATGAGAATTTAAAAGTGTTCAACTCAGTGCAAGAAAAATATTTTCTGCTTAAAGTTAAAAAAAAACTAAGATAAAGAAATAATCAAGGAATATAAAACAAAGTAGTAAAATACTTACAGGTGCATTAATTTTAAAAAAGGCAGGCTGTGATGGAAATGGGACCATTAAGGGATAGACAGAATTCAGCACAGATAACGATTGAGAGATGGCAGGAATATGAAATAATTCTCACTTCAGGATTTACCAGGGGATAGAACAGGTAGACATGATGTGGAATAATGAGATGAATTATGAGGCAAGTGCATTTAAAATAAAAAAGGATGTTTTGAATAAACTAATCAAACTCAAGGAGGACAAAACCAATTGCCTGGATGGATTGCATCGATGTATTTCAAAACCATCTAGGGAAGACATGACAGCTGTATTACTCATATTAATAATTCATTAGATGAAGGGACAGTTAGGTGGATAGCTAATGTAATCCCTATATTTGAAAAGGGGAGAGCACATGAGAATTGTAGAATGGATTGCACGCTAGCTTCAGAGAATTAGAGTATAGAGTAATTATTCAGAAGGTGGGAGTGGTGTTCCACAAGGATCAGCACTGGGATCACTGCTGCTCACAATTTACATTAATGAGTTGGACTTCTGGAATCAAAAACATAATTTCTAAATTTGTGGTTACACCAAATTGCAGCAGATGGTTGGGGGGACTGGGGGAGGGGGGGTGGCAGGTTGGAGGGGTTGGGGGGAGCCATTCGGGTTTGGGGGGTGGTCGTGTGGTGTTCATGAGTGGGACCAAGTTTGGACAGGGATCTGCAAGTCATCGCTGTGGAGGATTGAAGCGAATTACAGGAGTACATTAATAAACTTGCAGAATGAACAAATAATTGGCAAATGTGGATCAATGTGAGGAAGTGGAAGTGGCTAGCACTGCTGCCTCATAAGTCACAGTCATAGATGTCCAGCATGGAAACAGGTCTTTCGGCCCAACTTGTCCATGCCGTCCCTTTTTTTTAAAGCCCTAAGCTAGTCCCAATTGCCCGCATTTGGCCCATATCCCTCTATACCCATCGTACCCATGTAACTGCCTAAATGCTTTGAAAAAAAAAAATTGTGCCCGCCTCTACTACTACTTCTGGCAGGTTGTTCCAGACACTCACCACCCTCTGTGTGAAAAAATTTCCACTCTGGACCCTTTTGTATCTCTCTCCTCTCACCTTAAACCTATGCCCTCTAGTTTTAGACACCCCTACCTTTGGGAAAAGATATTGACTATCTACATTATCTGTGCCCCTCATTATTTTATAGACCTCGATAAGATCACCCCTCAGCTTCCTACACTCCAGAGAAAAAAATCCAGTCAATTCAGCCTCTCCTTATAACTTAAACCATCAAGTCCCGGTAGCATCCTAGTAAATCATTTCAGCACTCTTTCTAGTTTAATAATATCCTTTCTATAATAGGGTGAGTAGAACTGTACACAGTATTTCAAGTGTGGCCTTACCAATGTCTTGTACAACTTCAACGAGACACCCCAACTCTTGTATTCAATGTTCTGACCAATGAAACCAAGCATGTTGAATGCTTTCTTCATCACTCTGTCCACCTGTGACTCCACTTTCAAGGAGCTATGAACCTGTACCCCTAGATCTCTTTGCTCTGTAACTCTCCCCAACACGCTACCATTAACTGAGTAAGTCTTGCCCTGGTTCAATCTACCAAAATGCATCACCTCGCATTTATCTAAATTAAACTCCATCTGCCATTCGTCAGCCCAGTGGCCCAATTGATCAAGATCCCGTTGAAGTCCGAGATAACCTTCTTCACTGTTCACTATGCCACCAATCTTGGTGTCATCTGCAAACTTACTAACCATGCCTCCTATATTCTCATCCAAATCATTAATATAAATGACAAATAACAGTGGACCCAGCACTGATCCCTGAGGCACACCACTGGTCACAGGCCTTCAGTTTGAAAAACAACTCTCTACAACCACCCTCTGGCTTCTGTTGTCAAGCCAATTTTGTATCCATGATGCCTCACAGTGCCAGGAACCAGATAAAATTTGGCCTCAGGTCATGAATGTGCAGAGGCTGCACGTTCTCCCCGTGTCTGCGTTGGTTTCCTCCGGTTGCTCCGATTTCCTCCCAGTCCAAAAATGTGCAGGTTAGGTGGATTGGTCATGTTAAATTACCCCTTAGTGTCTGGGAGATTGGCAGGATAAATATGTGGGGTTATGGGGATAGGGCCTGGGTGCGATTGTTGTCGGTGCAGGCTTAATGGGCCGAATGGCCTCTTTCTGCACTGTAGGGATTCTATGAATCCATGTTTCTACGTATATTGTGGCAGGAAGATTAGGGAGGTCACTTATTACTTGGAAGATGTATGAGTCTAGATAGGATGGAGGAACAAGTAAAACACACCAACCAGTAGATGTTGTGCCACAGGGTGGCAAAACCATAAAAAAGCAAACCAAGCATTAGAATGCGTTTGTCGAGGGATAGAATGGAAGAGTGGGGAAGTTCATCTCAGCCTGGATCATACCTTGCTTACACTACACTCATAGTACAGTGTGTAATTCTACTCACTGTATTACAAAATGGATATAGATTGACTGGAGAAAGTGAAGAGGAGATTTATAGGGATGATATTAGAAAGGTGTGGGTTTACGTAGCAGGAAAGGATTGACAGGCTGGCTCTCTCTTCTCTTGAAATAAAGGCCAAGGGGGTGACCTCACTGAGGTCTTGAAAATTCGGAAAGGTTTTGAGGGAGAGAATACCAAGAGAATGTTTCCTCCTGTGGGGAAAAACAGAGTAAGAGTTTTAACAACACCAGGTTAAAGTCCAACAGATTTATTTGGTAGCAAATACCATTCGCTTTCGGAGTGCTGCTCCTTCGTCAGATGGAGTGGAAATGCTCCATCTGACGAAGGAGCAGCGCTCTGAAAGCTAATGGTATTTGCTACCAAATAAACCTGTTGGACTTTAACCTGGTGTTGTTAAAACTCTTACTGTGTTCACCCCAGTCCAACGCCGGCATCTCCACATCGGGAAAAACAGAACCAGAGACCATCAAGATAACCGTCACCGAGAAATCCATCGGGAATTCAGAAGAAACTTCAATGGGATAACGGGGAACTCAATCCATAGGGAGCTGAGGTGAGCATTGAAAGGGAAACTAGTTTAGTTTTAGTTTATTAATTAGTGTCACAAGTCAGCTTACATTAACACTGCAATAAAGTCACTGTGAAAATCCCCTAGTCGCCACACTCCGGCACCTGTTAGGGTACACTGAGGGAGAATGTAGCATGGCCAATGCACCTAACCAGCACGTCTTTCGGACTGTGGGAGGAAACAGTCAAGCATTTGAGAGGAAGAGAATAGAGGATTACATTTGTTGATTTTGATGAGAATTGATGGGAGGAGACCCTAGTGACAAATAAACATTTGTCTGGATTGGTTGGGCTGACTGGCTGATTTCTGTGGGGTATATTGATTTAACGTTGTCTGTAATTCTGGTTAGGACCATACACAGCCAATTTCATTTTATTACAATAGCAAATATTTCAATGACTTATGGCATAGTTAACATCATAAAGTTGAGTGGGATTGATCTGGTAGAGCAGAAACTTACTGTACGTAAAAAAACCATGTAACAGGATCAGTGTCAGTGAAATCGCAAATGTTAAGACATGTGGGGATATTTTCTCACCTGTAACCCTGTTTTACAGATTCCTACACTTCCACATGCATTCAGCAGCTTCCTGCAAGTTGTCATTTCTTGTGTGTGATTATCTGCAGACTGTTCGACTGTGGAGTGCATCAGCAGAACAACTGGTTGATTATTGTCCGACCAGCTTTGGCGTGAGGAGGCTGTGACTGAAATAGGCTGAGCTGCTACCGTCTAGTTCGCCCCCTTGCATCCGCTACCATCTAGCGCATCTGAGAACCATGACCCAGACAGAACCCATATGCGACAGTACTCTGGGTACTTACATCTTTCCACCATGTTTCTGGAGAGTGCAGGCCACAGCTCACACTGTATTCTCGACAGCAGGAGTCTGGCACTCGAGTAATGTTGAAGCTCTCAAACCAGTCGGTGTAGTTTGAAACTCCGCAGCACCTAAACTGGAAGAGCCAATGTAAAACATGGTCAGAACAAGACCTTCACTGTTAATCTTTCACAGAAACGTAGAAAATAGGAGCAGTAGGCCAGTCAGCCCATCGAGCCTGCTCCACCATGGCTGATCATCCAACTCAATAGCCTGATCCTGTCTTCCCTCCAAATCCTTTCCATCCCCTTTACCCCAAACGCTGTATCGAACTGCTTCTTGAAGACATTCAATGTTTTGGCCTCAACTACTTCCTGCCTACCGCAGGAAGAGGCTGACTGCTCTCTGGGTGAAGAAATTTCTCCTCATCTCTATCCTAAACAGTCTACCCTGTATCCTCAGACTGTGACCCTTGGTTTCTGGACACCCCGCCCATCGGTAACGTCCTTCTTACATCTACTCTGTCTCGTGCTGTTAGAATTTTATAGGTTTCTATGAGATTCCTCCCTCATTCTTCTGAACTCCAGAAGATACATTCTTACTGATTCAATCTCTCTTCATACATCAGTCCTGCCATCCCAGGAATCAATCTAGAAAATCTTCTCTGCACGCCCCCCATGGCAAGAACATCCTTCCTCAGGTAAGAAGACCGAAACTGCATATAATATTCCAGGTGTGGCCTTACCAAAGGGCTGTATAACAGCAGCAAGACATCCCTGCCCCGATACTTGAATTCTCTCACTACAAGGCCAACATAACACTTGTCTTCGTTACCGCCTGCTGCACCTGCATACTTACCTTCAGCAACTGGTGTACGAGAACACCCAGGTCTCATTGCAGATACCCCGCTCTCAATTGATAGCTGCTCAGGTAATAATCTGTCTTCCTATTATTGCTACCAAAGTGGATAACTTCACATTTATCCACATTATACTGCATCTGCCATGCATTTGTCCACTCACTCAACTTGTCCAAATCACACTGAAGCATCTCTGCATCTTCCTCACAGCTCAGCCTCCCACCGAGCTTTGTGTCATCTGCAAATTTGGAGATATTATATTTAGAACCATAGAATATAACCGTAGTTTACAGTGCAGAAAGAGGCCATTTGGCTCATTAAATCTGCAGCAAGTTTCTGAAAGACCATCCCCCCAGGCCCATCCTTCCTATCCCACCCAGGCCCATCCTTCCTCCCTATCCCATAACACCACACATTTTCTGTGGCTAATCTACCCTAACTTGCACATCTTTGGATTACAGAAGCAAACCGAGCACCCGGAAGAAACCCACACAGACACAGAGAGAATGTGCAAACTCCACACAGACAGTGATCCAAGGCTGGAATTGAAAACTGACACTGTAAAGCAGCAGTGCTAATCATTGTGCCAACATGCTGCCCATCATTCCCTCATCTAATAATATCTGGGTCATTAATCCCACACTTGTCACTACCTGCCATTCAGAAAAAGATCCATTTATTCCTACTCTGTTTCTTGTCTACCAACCAGTTTTCTATCCATCTCAATACACTACCCCCAATCTCATGTGTTTTAATTTTACATGCTAATCTCTTATCAGGGACTTTTGAAAACCTTCCGAAAGTCCAAATTTCTGTCCTTTTCATAAACATCAAAGACTGTTTGGGCCCCAAGGGCTTCTTTTAGTTTATTTCTTTATAACATGTCTCTGAGCTTAGCCCTACCCAGCACCTTTCCCCCGTCTACATTTCATTTCCTGGAATATTTATTCAAGTGATCCAATGCCCATAAAGGCATTTGCACCCATCTTTCCAATCTTCATCTTATTCCCTGTGGAACAGTCAGTAAGTTGAGGGAGAGGTAATTGTTATAATTCCAGTGAAGGATGAAACAGGAACCAATCTTCATTCACTCTTATGTTTATTTGCAGAGTGAAGCATTAAACATTGGCTGTCACATTTCCTAATTATAACAGTGACTACATTTCACAAAGCACTTTATTGATTTAAAGTGCTTTTGGAACATTGTAAGGTTGTGAAAGGCATCTTTCTTTCTTTCAATGTGTATTTTCAAAGGACTGTGTAGTATTATAGGTTAATAAAATAGTTATGGTGATGAGTTAGTGATGTATATCATGATGCAGTGACATCAGCAGTCATAGAGAGCCAGGTGAGACGTTGGAAGAATCTGTACCTAGCTACTCTCTAACCTATCTTAATGTGAATAAAACTGGTTGAAGTAATTACCTGAGTTAGACCACAGTTACTCAAGATAAGATTGGCCCCACATCTAGTGTATAAAACATGGCAGCGGCGGTGGTGACATCAATCTAATGAAGGGTTGTTACCATTGACACAACACCCATGGTGTGAAACGGGAAGAAATCATGCTAAATGCAAGAATCTGCAAATGTACCTAAGAAGAAGACAAACTGGAAGGTGGTAGCAATGTCAATATCAGGTGGGCAGTCACTACCCCTGCCAGTTTGAAAGTCTTGAGGGTCTGCAGTGAGGCTAAAGTGGGATTATGGAAGGAACATTTCCGCCAGCATCAAGCAGCATCAAGCCTTCGTACTAAAGATCAGCAGCAGGTTAGTTCATTCCTTTACACCACAGGACCGGTCACCAGTGATGTCCTCTTGAAGACTCCACAAACTTCAACATGATCCTCAAAGTCTTCAACACATACTTGAGTCTGAAACAAAATCTATTGATAGAGTGTGATTTAATCAAAGTTCCCAAAGACCAGGAGAATCTATTAAATTGTCTCTTAGCCATCTGTATTGGCTAGTCCATTTTTGAGAATATGGTACATTGAAAGATGATCTTATTCATGATGGCATTGCCATCGGAGTCTGTGACAAAAATCTGTTGGGTTTCTCACAGATGATAGGCGACCTCACTCTTGACCAAGCAATGCAGTAGGCAGGCCAAACTCAGAATTAAATCAGCCTAAAATTCATCGTGGCACCAAGGCTTTAGATTACTCTGTGAGATGAGTAGGCACAAGGGTGGCAGCCCCACCCACTCAGAAAGCTGTCAAAACGGGTGAATTGGCAGGAAACTCTACAGTAGCCATCTTGAGCTGCTCACGCTCTGATACATAATAGCAGCAAGATTGGCCAACAGGGGGTGCAGTGTGGAAAGACTGGACAGGATGCTGGAACAAAAACTATTCAAGAATAATGACTAACCCACAGAGTTCCTGGGAGAAGTAAGCAATCATTCGTCATTTACAGTGGGAATTAACTGTTTAAGTTTGAAGTTTAAGTTTATTTATTAGTGTCACAAGTAGGCTTACATTAACATGCAATGAAGTTACTGTGAAAATCCCCGAGTAGCCACACTCCGGCTCCTGTTCGGGTACACTGAGGGAGAATTTAGCATGGCCAATGCACCTAACCAGCACATCTTTCAGACTGTGGGAGGAAACCAGAGGAGCCAGAGGAAACCCACGCAATCACGGGGAGAACATGCAAACTCCACACAGACAGTGACCCAAGTCGGGAATCAATCTCGGGTCCCTAGCGCTGCTAACCACTGGGCCACCATACTTTAAAATCAATGGCAAACTAATTTACAATACCAGCTGATCATCTTGACTGGAGCCAAACAATATCCCTCCATTCATCAATATATTACATTGCCAGGTCAAAGTGGCCCAGTATAAGGTTAACTCATCACCACCCTTTGCTACATAGGCATTGTTGAGACCAACTATGCTGTCAACAATCAGAACAAATCTTTGATGATCAGTGATGTCTTTATACTGCAGAGAATTCTGGAAAAAAACAGAGGACAACTTTCCTGGAGGAATTTCCAAAGTCATGTGAGGAAGTGGTAAATTTATAATTGTCAGCAGCTGGTGAGGTTTCTTTATTGACTGACAGTTCACACTCCATCATGCAGACATCAGGCACCAGATCGCGGGCTCAGATGGAGATTGTCGATCTCAGCATCCTTTCTGAAGCTAGGCCAGAGGATGTGGACACACGAGGCACTGCAACAGACAATGGCCACCCACAGGAAGACCTTTTGGATTATGGTTGGCTCTTTCCTGAAGATGCTTCTGAGAAAGAAGCCATTGGAGCAGCAAGTAACCCATTGGAATATGAGATATTAGAGTGGGTGCACCATTAGATGTGGTGCGAGAGTAGGTGCACCTTTGGATGCAGCGGTAGAGTGGGTGCACCATTTGATGAAGCACTAGAGTGGTGAGCCATTTGATGAAGTGCTCGAGGGAGTGCACCATTAGATGTGGTGCTAAAGTGGGTGCACCATTTGATGAGGAGCTAGAGTGGGTGCACCATTAGATGCGGTGCTAGGGCGGGTGCACCATTTGATGAGGTGCTAGATGGGGGGGCACCATTTGAATGAGGCACTAGAGTGGGTGCACCATTTGATGAGGTGCAAGAGTGGGTGAACCACTTGATGCGGTGCGATAGTGGATGCACCATTTGATGAGGTGCTAGAGTGGGTGCACCATTAGATGTGGTGCTAGAGTGGTTGCACCATTAGATGTGGTGCTAGAGTGGTTGCACCATTTGATGAGGTGCAAGAGTGGGTGCCCCATTTGGTGCGCTGCAAGAGTGAGTCCACCATTTGATGCCGTCTTAGAGAGATTACACCATTTGACGAGGCCCTAGAGTGGGTGCACCATTAGATGAGGTGCGAGAGTGGCTGCACCATTTGATTCAATGCTAGAGTGGGTGCATCACTTGATGACACGCTACAGTGGTTGCACCATTTGATGAGGCGCTAGAGTGGGTGCACTATTCGATGACACACTCGAGTGGCTGCACCATTCATTGAGGAGCTGGAGTGGGTGCATCATTTGATGAGGTGCTAGAATGGGTGCACCATTTGATGAGGTGCTAGAGTGGGCACACTACTTGATGAGGTGCAAGAATGCGTGCACCATTCCTGAGGTGCTGGAGTGGGTGCACCATTTGATGAGATGCGAGAGTGGGTGCACCATTTGATGAGATGCGAGAGTGGGTGCACCATTTGATGAGGTGCTAGAGTGGGTGCACCATTTGATGAGGTGCTAGAGTGGGTGCACCATTTGATTAGGTGCGAGAGTGGGTGCACCATTTGATGAGGTGCTAGAGTGGGTGCACCATTTGATGAGGTGCGAGAGTGGGTGCACCATTTGATGTGATGCCAGAGTGGGTGCACCATTTGATGCAGTTCGAGAGTGGGTGCACCATTTGTTGCAGTGCTAGAGCGGGTGCACTATTTGATCAGGTGCTAGAGTGGGTGCACCATTACATTAGGCACTAGAGTGGGTCCATCATTTGATGTGGTGCTAGAGTGGGTGCACCATTTGATGAGGTGCTAGAGTGGGTGCACCATTTGATGAGGTGCTAGAGTGGGTGCACCGTTTGATTAGGTGCGAGAGTGGGTGCACCATTTGATGAGGTGCTAGAGTGGGTGCACCATTACATGAGGCGCTAGAGTGGGTCCATCATTTGATGAGGTGAGAGACTGGGTGCACCATTTGATGAGGTGCTAGAGTGAGTGCACCATTTGATGAGGTGCTAGAGTGGGTGCACCATTAGACAAGGTGTGAGAGTGGGCGCATCATTTGATGAGGTGCTGGAGTGGGTGCACCATGAGATGAGGTGCGAGAGTGGGCGCATCATTTGATGAGGTGCTAGAGTGGGTGCACCATTAGATGAGGTGCTGGAGTGGGTGCACCATTAGATGAGGTGCTGGAGTGGGTGCACCATTAGATGAGGTGCGAGAGTGGGTGCATCATTTGATGAGGTGCAAGAGTGGGCGCATCATTTGATGAGGTGCAAGAGTGGGCGCATCATTTGGTGCGCTGCAAGAGTGAGTCCACCATTTGATGCCGTCTTAGAGTGATTACACCATTTGATGAGGTGCTAGAGTGGGTGCACCATTAGATGAGGTGCGAGAGTGGCTGCACCATTTGATTCAATGCTAGAGTGTGTGGATCATTTGATGACACGCTACAGTGGTTGCACCATTTGATGAGACGCTAGAGTGGGTGCACTATTCGATGACACACTCGATTGGCTGCACCATTCAATGAGGAGCTGGAGTGGGTGCATCATTTGATGAGGTGCTAGAGTGGGTGCACCATTTGATGTGGAACTAGAGTGGGTGCACCATTTGATGAGGTGCTAGAGTGGGCACACTACTTGATCAGGTGCAAGAATGTGTGCACCATTCCTTGAGGTGCTGGAGTGGGTGCACCATTTCAAGAGATGCGAGAGTGGGTGCACCATTTGATGAGGTGCTAGAGTGGTTGCACCATTCGATGAGGTGCTAGAGTGGTTGCACCATTTGATGAGGTGCTAGAGTGGATGCACCATTTCATGCAGTTTGAGAGTGGGTGCACCATTTGATGAGGTGCTGGAGTGGGTGCACCATTTGATGAGGTGCTGGAGTGGGTGCACCATTTGATGAGGTGCTGGAGTGGGTGCACCATTTGATGAGGTGCTAGAGTGGGTGCACCATTTAACGTGATGCCCAAGTGGATGCACCATTTGATGCAGTTCGAGAGTGGGTGCACCACTGGTTGCAGTGCTAGAGTGGGTGCACTACTTGATGAGGTGCTGGAGTGGGTGCACCATTTGATGAGGTACTAGAGTGGGTGCAACATTGGATGAGGTGCTAGAGTGGGTGCACCATTTGATGAGGTGTTAGAGTGGATGCACCATTTGATGCAGTTCGAGGGTGGGTGCACCATTTGATGAGGTGCTAGAGTGGGTGCCCCATTTGATGTGGTGCTAGAGTGGGCACCGTACTTGATGAGGCGCTGGAATGGGTGCACCATTTAAAGAGGTGCTGGAGTGGATGCACTATTTGATGAGGCTCAAGAGTGGGTGCACCATTTGATGCAGTTCTAGAGTGGGTGCACCATTTGATAAGGTGCTAGAGTGGATGAACTATTTGATGAGGCTCGAGAGTGGGTGTACCATTTGATGCAGTTCTAGAGTGGGTGCACCATTGGATGAGGTGCGAGAGTGAGACACTAGTTAATGAGGCGCTGGAGTGGGTGCACCATTTGATGTGGTGCTAGAGTGGGTGCACCATTTGATGTGGTGCTGGAGTGGGTGCACCATTTGATGTGGTGCTAGAGTGGGCACACTACTTGATGAGGCGCTGGAATGGGTGCACCATTTGATGAGGTGCTAGAGTGGGCACACTACTTGATGAGGCGCTGGAATGGGTGCACCATTTGATGAGGTGCGAGAGTGGGCACACTACTTGATGAGGCGCTGGAATGGGTGCACCATTTAATGAGGTGCTGGAGTGGATGCACTATTTGATGAGGCTCGAGAGTGGGTGTACCATTTGATGCAGTTCTAGAGTGGGTGCACCATTGGATGAGGTGCGAGAGTGGGACACTAGTTAATGAGGCGCTGGAGTGCGTGCACCATTTGATGAGGTGCGAGAGCGGGTGCACCATTTGAAGAGGTGCAGAGTGGGTGCACCATTTGATGCAGTGCTCGAGTGGGTGCCCCAGTTGATGTGGTGCCCGAGTGAGTGCACCATTTGATGCAGCTCTAGAGTGTGTGCACCATTTGATATGATGCAAGGGTGGGGGCACCATTTGATGCAGTGCTGCAGTGGGTGCACCATTTGTTGCATTGCTTGAGTGGTTGAACCATTTGATGCAATGTTAGAGTGGCTGCACCATTCGACGAGGTGCTAAAGTGGGTGCACCATTCGATGTGAAAATAGAGTGGCTGCACCATTTGATGTGGTGCTAGAGTGGGCACACTACTTGATGAGGCACTGGAGCGGTTGCACCATTTGATGAGGTGCTAGAATGGGCACACTACTTGATGAGGCACTGGAGCGGTTGCACCATTTGATGAGGTGCTAGAATGGGCACACTACTTGATGAGGCACTGGAGTGGGTGCACCATTTGATGAGGTGCTAGAGTGGGCACACTACTTGATGAGGCACTGGAGTGGGTGCACCATTTGATGAGGTGCTAGAGTGGGCACACTACTTGATGAGGCACTGGAGTGGGTGCACCATTTGATGAGGTGCTGGAGTGGGCGCACCATTTGATGAGGTGCTAGAGTGAGTGCACCATTTGTTGCAGTGCTAGAGTGGGTGCACTACTAGATGAGGCGCTGGAGTGGGTGCACCATTTGATAGGGCGCTAGAGTGGGTGCACCATATGATGAGGTGCTAGAGTGGGTGCACCATTTGATGCAGTTCTCGAGAGGGTGCACCATTTGATGAGGTGCTGGAGTGGGTGCACCATTTGATGCAGTTCTCGAGTGGTTGCACCATTTGATGAGGTGCTGGAGTGGGTGCACCATTTGATGCAGTTCTAGAGTGGTTGCACCATTTGATGAGGTAGTGGAATGGGTGCCCCATTTGATGAGGTGCTAGAGTGGGTGCAATATTTGATGAGGGTCGAGAGTGGGTGCACCATTTGATGAGGTGCTAATGTGGGTGCACCATTCGATGAGGCAGTAGAGTGGGTGCCCTATTTGATGTGAAAATAGTGTGGCTGCACCATTTGATGCGGTGCAAGAGTGGGTGCCCCATTTGATGTGGTGCTCGAGTGGGTGCCACATTTGACGTGGTGCTGGAGTGGGCACACGACTTGATGAGGCGCTGGAGTGGGTGCACCATTTGATGAGGTAATAGAGTGGGTACACTACTTGATGAGGCACTGGAGTGGGTGCAGCATTTGATGAGGTGCTAGAGTGGGCACACGACTTGATGAGGCGCCAGAGTGGTTGCACCATTTGATGAGGTGCTAGAGTGGGTGCACCATTTGATGAGGCACGAGAGTGGGTGCACCATTTGTTGCAGTGCTAGAGTGGGTGCACCATTTGATGAGTTGCTGGAGCGGCTGCACGATTTGATGAGGTGCTAGAGTGGGTGCACCACTTGTTGCTGTGCCAGAGTGGGTGCACTACTTGATGAGGCACTGGAATGGGTGCACCATTTGATAGGGCGCTAGAGTGGGTGCACCATTTGATGAGGCTCGAGAGTGGGTGCACCTTTTGATGAGGCACTAGAGTGGGTGTACCATTTGTTGCAGTTCTAGAGAGGGTGCAACATTTGATGAGGTGCTGGAGTGGATGCACTATTTGATGAGGCTCGAGAGTGGGTGTACCATTTGATGCAGTTCTAGAGTGGGAGCACCATTGGATGAGGTGCGAGAGTAGGACACTAGTTAATGAGGCGCTGGAGTGGGTGCACCATTGGATGCGGTGCTAGAGTGGGCACACTACTTGATGAGGCACTGGAATGGGTGCACCATTGGATGCGGTGCTAGAGTGGGCACACTACTTGATGAGGCACTGGAATGGGTGCACCATTTGATGAGGTGCGAGAGTGGGCACACTACTTGATGAGGCGCTGGAATGGGTGCACCATTTAATGAGGTGCTAGAGTGGGTGCACCATTTGAAGAGGTGCTAGAGTGGGTGCACCATTTGATGCAGTGCTCGAGTGGGTGCCCCATTTGATGTGGTGCCCGAGTGAGTGCACCATTTGATGCAGCTCTAGAGTGTGTGCACCATTTGATATGATGCAAGGGTGGGGGCACCATTTGATGCAGTGCTGCAGTGGGTGCACCATTTGTTGCATTGCTTGAGTGGTTGAACCATTTGATGCAATGTTAGAGTGGCTGCACCATTCGACGAGGTGCTAAAGTGGGTGCACCATTCGATGTGAAAATAGAGTGGGTGCACCATTTGATGTGGTGCTAGAGTGGGCACACTACTTGATGAGGCACTGGAGCGGTTGCACCATTTGATGAGGTGCTAGAATGGGCACACTACTTGATGAGGCACTGGAGTGGGTGCACCATTTGATGAGGTGCTGGAGTGGGTGCACCATTTGATGAGGTGCTGGAGTGGGTGCACCATTTGATGAGGTGCTAGAGTGGGCACACTACTTGATCAGGTGCAAGAATGTGTGCACCATTCCTTGAGGTGCTGGAGTGGGTGCACCATTTCAAGAGATGCGAGAGTGGGTGCACCATTTGATGAGGTGCTAGAGTGGTTGCACCATTCGATGAGGTGCTAGAGTGGTTGCACCATTTGATGAGGTGCTAGAGTGGATGCACCATTTCATGCAGTTTGAGAGTGGGTGCACCATTTGATGAGGTGCTGGAGTGGGTGCACCATTTGATGAGGTGCTGGAGTGGGTGCACCATTTGATGAGGTGCTGGAGTGGGTGCACCATTTGATGAGGTGCTAGAGTGGGTGCACCATTTAACGTGATGCCCAAGTGGATGCACCATTTGATGCAGTTCGAGAGTGGGTGCACCACTGGTTGCAGTGCTAGAGTGGGTGCACTACTTGATGAGGTGCTGGAGTGGGTGCACCATTTGATGAGGTACTAGAGTGGGTGCAACATTGGATGAGGTGCTAGAGTGGGTGCACCATTTGATGAGGTGTTAGAGTGGATGCACCATTTGATGCAGTTCGAGGGTGGGTGCACCATTTGATGAGGTGCTAGAGTGGGTGCCCCATTTGATGTGGTGCTAGAGTGGGCACCGTACTTGATGAGGCGCTGGAGTGGGTGCACCATTTAAAGAGGTGCTGGAGTGGATGCACTATTTGATGAGGCTCAAGAGTGGGTGCACCATTTGATGCAGTTCTAGAGTGGGTGCACCATTTGATAAGGTGCTAGAGTGGATGAACTATTTGATGAGGCTCGAGAGTGGGTGTACCATTTGATGCAGTTCTAGAGTGGGTGCACCATTGGATGAGGTGCGAGAGTGAGACACTAGTTAATGAGGCGCTGGAGTGGGTGCACCATTTGATGTGGTGCTAGAGTGGGTGCACCATTTGATGTGGTGCTGGAGTGGGTGCACCATTTGATGTGGTGCTAGAGTGGGCACACTACTTGATGAGGCGCTGGAATGGGTGCACCATTTGATGAGGTGCTAGAGTGGGCACACTACTTGATGAGGCGCTGGAATGGGTGCACCATTTGATGAGGTGCGAGAGTGGGCACACTACTTGATGAGGCGCTGGAATGGGTGCACCATTTAATGAGGTGCTGGAGTGGATGCACTATTTGATGAGGCTCGAGAGTGGGTGTACCATTTGATGCAGTTCTAGAGTGGGTGCACCATTGGATGAGGTGCGAGAGTGGGACACTAGTTAATGAGGCGCTGGAGTGCGTGCACCATTTGATGAGGTGCGAGAGTGGGTGCACCATTTGAAGAGGTGCAGAGTGGGTGCACCATTTGATGCAGTGCTCGAGTGGGTGCCCCATTTGATGTGGTGCCCGAGTGAGTGCACCATTTGATGCAGCTCTAGAGTGTGTGCACCATTTGATATGATGCAAGGGTGGGGGCACCATTTGATGCAGTGCTGCAGTGGGTGCACCATTTGTTGCATTGCTTGAGTGGTTGAACCATTTGATGCAATGTTAGAGTGGCTGCACCATTCGACGAGGTGCTAAAGTGGGTGCACCATTCGATGTGAAAATAGAGTGGCTGCACCATTTGATGTGGTGCTAGAGTGGGCACACTACTTGATGAGGCACTGGAGCGGTTGCACCATTTGATGAGGTGCTAGAATGGGCACACTACTTGATGAGGCACTGGAGCGGTTGCACCATTTGATGAGGTGCTAGAATGGGCACACTACTTGATGAGGCACTGGAGTGGGTGCACCATTTGATGAGGTGCTAGAGTGGGCACACTACTTGATGAGGCACTGGAGTGGGTGCACCATTTGATGAGGTGCTAGAGTGGGCACACTACTTGATGAGGCACTGGAGTGGGTGCACCATTTGATGAGGTGCTGGAGTGGGCGCACCATTTGATGAGGTGCTAGAGTGAGTGCACCATTTGTTGCAGTGCTAGAGTGGGTGCACTACTAGATGAGGCGCTGGAGTGGGTGCACCATTTGATAGGGCGCTAGAGTGGGTGCACCATATGATGAGGTGCTAGAGTGGGTGCACCATTTGATGCAGTTCTCGAGAGGGTGCACCATTTGATGAGGTGCTGGAGTGGGTGCACCATTTGATGCAGTTCTCGAGTGGTTGCACCATTTGATGAGGTGCTGGAGTGGGTGCACCATTTGATGCAGTTCTAGAGTGGTTGCACCATTTGATGAGGTAGTGGAATGGGTGCCCCATTTGATGAGGTGCTAGAGTGGGTGCAATATTTGATGAGGGTCGAGAGTGGGTGCACCATTTGATGAGGTGCTAATGTGGGTGCACCATTCGATGAGGCAGTAGAGTGGGTGCCCTATTTGATGTGAAAATAGTGTGGCTGCACCATTTGATGCGGTGCAAGAGTGGGTGCCCCATTTGATGTGGTGCTCGAGTGGGTGCCACATTTGACGTGGTGCTGGAGTGGGCACACGACTTGATGAGGCGCTGGAGTGGGTGCACCATTTGATGAGGTAATAGAGTGGGTACACTACTTGATGAGGCACTGGAGTGGGTGCAGCATTTGATGAGGTGCTAGAGTGGGCACACGACTTGATGAGGCGCCAGAGTGGTTGCACCATTTGATGAGGTGCTAGAGTGGGTGCACCATTTGATGAGGCACGAGAGTGGGTGCACCATTTGTTGCAGTGCTAGAGTGGGTGCACCATTTGATGAGTTGCTGGAGCGGCTGCACGATTTGATGAGGTGCTAGAGTGGGTGCACCACTTGTTGCTGTGCCAGAGTGGGTGCACTACTTGATGAGGCACTGGAATGGGTGCACCATTTGATAGGGCGCTAGAGTGGGTGCACCATTTGATGAGGCTCGAGAGTGGGTGCACCTTTTGATGAGGCACTAGAGTGGGTGTACCATTTGTTGCAGTTCTAGAGAGGGTGCAACATTTGATGAGGTGCTGGAGTGGATGCACTATTTGATGAGGCTCGAGAGTGGGTGTACCATTTGATGCAGTTCTAGAGTGGGAGCACCATTGGATGAGGTGCGAGAGTAGGACACTAGTTAATGAGGCGCTGGAGTGGGTGCACCATTGGATGCGGTGCTAGAGTGGGCACACTACTTGATGAGGCACTGGAATGGGTGCACCATTGGATGCGGTGCTAGAGTGGGCACACTACTTGATGAGGCACTGGAATGGGTGCACCATTTGATGAGGTGCGAGAGTGGGCACACTACTTGATGAGGCGCTGGAATGGGTGCACCATTTAATGAGGTGCTAGAGTGGGTGCACCATTTGAAGAGGTGCTAGAGTGGGTGCACCATTTGATGCAGTGCTCGAGTGGGTGCCCCATTTGATGTGGTGCCCGAGTGAGTGCACCATTTGATGCAGCTCTAGAGTGTGTGCACCATTTGATATGATGCAAGGGTGGGGGCACCATTTGATGCAGTGCTGCAGTGGGTGCACCATTTGTTGCATTGCTTGAGTGGTTGAACCATTTGATGCAATGTTAGAGTGGCTGCACCATTCGACGAGGTGCTAAAGTGGGTGCACCATTCGATGTGAAAATAGAGTGGGTGCACCATTTGATGTGGTGCTAGAGTGGGCACACTACTTGATGAGGCACTGGAGCGGTTGCACCATTTGATGAGGTGCTAGAATGGGCACACTACTTGATGAGGCACTGGAGTGGGTGCACCATTTGATGAGGTGCTAGAGTGGGCACACTACTTGATGAGGCACTGGAGTGGGTGCACCATTTGATGAGGTGCTAGAGTGGGCACACTACTTGATGAGGCACTGGAGTGGGTGCACCATTTGATGAGGTGCTGGAGTGGGCGCACCATTTGATGAGGTGCTAGAGTGGGTGCGCCATTTGATGAGGTGCTAGAGTGGGCACACTACTTGATGAGGCGCTGGAGTGGGTGCACCATTTGATAGGGCGCTAGAGTGGGTGCACCATTTGATGAGGTGCTAGAGTGGGTGCACCATTTGAGGCAGTTCTCGAGAGGGTGCACCATTTGATGAGGTGCTGGAGTGGGTGCACCATTTGATGCAGTTCTCGAGTGGTTGCACCATTTGATGAGGTGCTGGAGTGGGTGCACCATTTGATGCAGTTCTAGAGTGGTTGCACCATTTGATGAGGTAGTGGAGTGGGTGCCCCATTTGATGAGGTGCTAGAGTGGGTGCAATATTTGATGAGGGTCGAGAGTGGGTGTACCATTTGATGCAGTTCTAGAGTGGGTGCACCATTTGATGAGGTGCGAGAGTGGGCATACTACTTGATGAGGCACTGGAGTGGTTGCACCATTTGATGTAGTGCGAGAGTGGGTGCACCATTTGCTGTTGTGCTTGAGTGGGTGCACCATTTGATGCAGCTCTAGAGTGGGTGAACCATTTGATGTGGTGCTAGAGTGGGTGCACCATTTGATGTGGTGCTAACGTGGGTGCACCATTTGATGAGGTGCTGGAGTGGGGGCACCATTTGATGCAGCTCTAGAGTGGGTGAACAATTTGATGTGGTGCGAGAGTGAGTCCACCATATGATGCAGCTCGAGAGTGGGTGAACCATGTGATGTGGTGCTAGAGTGAGTCCACCATTTGATGCAGCTCGAGAGTGGGTGAACCATTTGATGTGGTGCTAGAGTGAGTGCACCATTTGATGCAGTTCTAGAGTGGGTGCGCCATTTTATGAGGTGCTGGAGAGGGTGCACCATTTAATGTGATGCGAGAGTGGGTGCACCATTTGATGCAATGTTGGAGTGGGTGCACCATTTGATGCAATGTTGGAGTGGGTGCACCATTTGATGCAGTGCTAGAGTGGGTGCAACATTTGATGCAGTGCTAGAGTGGGTGCAACATTTGGTGCAGTGTTCAAGTGGCTGCACCATTTGATGAGGTGCTAATGTGGGTGCACCATTCGATGAGGCAGTAGAGTGGGTACCCCATTTGATGCGGTGCAAGACTGGGTGCCACATTTGCCGTGGTGCTGGAGTGGGCACACGACTTGCTGAGGCGCTGGAGTGGGTGCACCATTTGATGAGGTACTAGAGTGGGCACACTACTTGATGAGGCGCTGGAGTGGGTGCGCCATTTGATGAGGTGCTAGAGTGGGCACACTACTTGATGAGGCGCCAGAGTGGTTGCCCCATTTGATGAGGTGCTAGAGTGGGTGCACCATTTGATGAGGCACGAGAGTGGGTGCACCATTTGTTGCAGTGCTAGAGTGGGTGCACCATTTGATGAGTTGCTGGAGCGGGTGCACGATTTGATGAGGTGCTAGAGTGGGTGCACCACTTGTTGCAGTGCCAGAGTGGGTGCACTACTTGATGAGGCACCGGAATGGGTGCACCATTTGATAGGGCGCTAGAGTGGGTGCACCATTTGATGAGGCTCGAGAGTGGGTGCACCATTTGATGAGGCACTATAGTGGGTGTACCATTTGTTGCAGTTCTAGAGAGGGTGCAACATTTGATGAGGTGCTGGAGTGGGTGCACCATTTGATGCAGTTCGAGAGTGGTTCCACCATTTGATGAGGTGCTGGAGTGGGTGCACCATCTGATGCAGTGCTAGAGTGGTTGCACCATTTGATGCAGTCTTAGAGTGGCAGCACCATTTGATGAGGTGCTAGAGTGGGTGCACCATTTGATGAGGTGCTAGAGTGGGTGCCCCATTTTATGTGGTGCTAGAGTGGGCACACTACTTGATGAGGCGCTGGAGTGGGTGCACCATTTGATGAGGTGCTGGAGTGGGTGCACCATTTGATGAGGTGCTAGAGTGGGTGCAGCATTTGATGAGGTGCTGGACTGGGTGCACCATTTGATGTGGTGCTAGAGTGAGTGCACCATTTGATGCAGTTCTAGAATGGGTGCACCATTTTATGAGGTGCTGCAGAGGGTGCACCATTTAATGTGATGCGAGAGTGGGTGCACCATTTGATGCAGTGCTAGAGTGGGTGCAACATTTGGTGCAGTGTTCAAGTGGCTGCACCATTTGATGAGGTGCTAATGTGGGTGCACCAATCGATGAGGCAGTAGAGTGGGTGCCCTATTTGATGTGAAAATAGTGTGGCTGCACCATTTGATGTGGTGCTCGAGTGGGTGCCACATTTGATGTGGTGCTGGAGTGGGCACACGACTTGATGAGGCGCTGGAGTGGGTGCACCATTTGATGAGGTACTAGAGTGGGCACACTACTTGATGAGGCGCTGGAGTGGGTGCACCATTTGATGAGGTGCTAGAGTGGGCACACTACTTGATGAGGCGCCAGAGTGGTTGCACCATTTGATGAGGTGCGAGAGTGGGTGCACCATTTGTTGCAGTGCTAGAGTGGGTGCACCATTTGATGAGTTGCTGGAGCGGGTGCACGATTTGATGAGGTGCTAGAGTGGGTGCACCACTTGTTGCAGTGCCAGAGTGGGTGCACTACTTGATGAGGCACTGGAGTGGCTGCACCATTTGATAGGGCGCTAGAGTGGGTGCACCATTTGATGAGGCTCGAGAGTGGGTGCACCATTTGATGAGGCACTAGAGTGGGTGCACCATTTGATGAGGTGCTAGAGTGGGTGCCCCATTTTATGTGGTGCTAGAGTGGGCACACTACTTGATGAGGCACTGGAGTGGCTGCACCATTTGATGAGGTGCTAGAGTGGGTGCACATTTGATGAGGTGCAAGAGTGGGTGCCCCATTTTACGTGGTGCTAGAGTGGGCACACTACTTGATGAGGCGCTGGAGTGGGTGCACCATTTGATGAGGTGCTAGAGTGGGCACACTACTTGATGAGGCGCCAGAGTGGTTGCACCATTTGATGAGGTGCTCGAGTGGGTGCAATATTTGATGAGGCTCGAGAGTGGGTGTACCACTTGATGCAGTTCTAGAGTGGGTGCACCATTTGATGAGGTGCGAGAGAGGGCATACTACTTGATGAGGCACTGGAGTGGTTGCACCATTTGATGTAGTGCTAGAGTGGGTGCACCATTTGATGTTGTGCTTGACTGGGTGCACCATTTGATGCAGCTCTAGAGTGGGTGAACCATTTGATGTGGTGCTAGAGTGGGTGCACCATTTGAGGTGGTGCTAACGTGGGTGCACCATTTGATGAGGTGCTGGAGTGGGGGCACCATTTGATGCAGCTCTAGAGTGGGTGAACCATTTGAAGAGGTGCTAGAATGGGTGCACCATTTGATGTGGTGCTAGAGTGGGGGCACCATTTGATGCAGCTCTAGAGTGGGTGAACCATTTGATGTGGTGCGAGAGTGAGTGCACCATTTGATGCAGTTCTAGAGTGGGTGCACCATTTTATGAGGTGCTGGAGAGGGTGCACCATTTAATGTGATGCGAGAGTGGGTGCACCATTTGATGCAATGTTGGAGTGGGTGCACCATTTGATGCAGTGCTGGAGTGGGTGCAACATTTGATGAGGTGCGGGATTGGGCACACTACTTGATGCGGCGCTGGAGTGGATGCACCATTTGGTGAGGTGTGAGAGTAGGACACTACTTGATGAGGCCCTGGAGTGGTTGCACGAATTGATGAGGTGCTGGAGTGGGTGCACCTCTGACGTGGTGCTAGAGTGGGTGCCCCATTTGATGTGGCACTCGGGTGGGCACACTACTTGATGAGGTGCTAGAGTGGGGGCACCATTTGATGGGGTGCTAGAGTGGGTACCCCATTTGATGTGGTGCTAGAGTGGGTGCCACATTTGATGTGGTGCTGGAGTGGGCACACTACTTGGTGAGGCGCTGGAGTGGGTGCACCATTTGGAGAGGTGCGATAGTGGGCACACTACGTGATGAGGCGCTGGAGTGGGTGCACCATTTGATGAGGTGCTAGAGTGGGCACACAACTTGATAAGGCGCCAGAGTGGTTGCACCATTTGATGAGGTGCGAGAGTGGGTGCACCATTTGACGAGGCACGAGAGTGGGGGCACCATTTGTTGCAGTGCCAGAGTGGGGGCACATTCGATGAGGCGCTAGAGTGGGTGCACCATTTGTTGCAGTTCTAGAGTGGTTGCACCATTTGATGAGGTACTGGAGTGGGTGCACCATTTGATGTGGTGCTAGAGTGGGTGAAACATTTGATGTTAGGAACAAAAGGGTTGTAAGGGAAAAAATCGGACCTCTCAGGGACAAAAGTGGGGACTTATGCTTGGAGCCCAAAGAGGTAGGGGAGATCCTAAATGAATACTTTGCGTCGGTATTCACTAAGGAGAGGGATGTGTTGACTGGGAGTGTCTCGGAGGGGAGTGTTGAACCGTTGGAGAAAATCTCCATTACAAAGGAGGAAGTGTTAGGTTTGTTAGAGAATATAAAGACTGACAAATCCCCAGGGCCTGATGGAATCTATCCAAGGCTGCTCAGGGAGACGAGAGGTGAAATAGTTGGGCCTCTGACGCAAATCTTTGACTCGTCACTGGACACAGGTGAGGTCCCAGAGGATTGGAGGATAGCCAATGTGGTCCCGTTATTTAAGAAGGGTAGGAAGGATAACCCGGGTAATTATAGGCCGGTGAGCTTGACGTCCGTGGTGGGGAAGTTGTTGGAGAAGATTCTTAAAGATAGGATGTATGCGCATTTAGAAAGGAATAAACTCATTAACGATAGTCAACATGGTTTTGTGAGAGGGAGGTCATGCCTCACGAACCTGGTGGTGTTTTTTGAAGAAGTGACCAAAATGGTTGACGAAGGAAGGGCCGTGGATGTTGTCTATATGGACTTTAGTAAAGCGTTTGACAAAGTCCCTCATGGTAGGCTAGTGAAAAAGGTTGGATCCCATGGGATAAAGGGGGAGGTGGCTAGATGGGTGGAGAACTGGCTTGGTCATAGAAGACAGAGGGTGGTAGTGGAAGGGTCTTTTTCCGGCTGGAGGCCTGTGACTAGTGGTGTACCGCAGGGCTCTGTATTGGGACCTCTGCTGTTTGTGATTTATATAAATGATCTGGAAGAAGGAGTAACTGGGGTGATCAGTAAGTTTGCGGACGACACAAAACTGGCAGGACTTGCAGATAGTGAGGAACATTGTCAGAGGCTACAGAAGGATATAGATAGGCTGGAAATTTGGGCAAGGAAATGGCAGATGGAGTTCAATCCTGATAAATGCGAAGTGATGCATTTTGGTGGGAATAATGTAGGGAGGAGCTACACGATAAATGGAAGAACCATAAAGGGTGTAGAGACGCAGAGGGACCTGGGTGTGCAAGTCCACAGATCTTTGAAGGTGACGTCACAGGTGGAGAAGGTGGTGAAGAAGGCATATGGCATGCTTGCCTTTATAGGACGGGGCATAGAGTATAAAAGTTGGGGTCTGATGTTGCAGATGTATAGAACGTTGGTTCGGCCGCATTTGGAATACTGCGTCCAGTTCTGGTCGCCACACTACCAGAAGGACGTGGAGGCTTTGGAGAGAGTACAGAGGAGGTTTACCAGGATGTTGCCTGGTATGGAGGGGCTTGGTTATGAGGAGAGATTGGGGAAACTGGGGTTGTTCTCCTTGGAAAGACGGAGGATGAGGGGAGACTTAATAGAGGTGTATAAAATTATGAAAGGCATAGATAGGGTGAACGGTGGGAAGCTTTTCCCCGGGTCGGTGGTGACGTTCACGAGGGGTCATAGGTTCAAGGTGAAGGGGGGGAGGTTTAACACAGATATCAGAAGGACATATTTCACACAGAGGGTCGTGGGGGCCTGGAATGTGTTGCCGGGCAAGGTGGTGGAGGCGGACACACTGGGAACGTTTAAGACTTATCTAGACAGCTATATGAACGGAGTGGGAATGGAGGGATACAAAAGAGTGATCTAGTTTGGACCAGGGAGCGGCGCGGGCTAATTGTTCCTGGTTTCTCGTTTCAAGGCTTCATTCTACGATCATCTTGCTGGTGCCAGTACAGAGTGAGACTGCGGATAGTTGGGAACCTGTCTCGGGGGCAGGGGATTCATATGGTGTTCGTGGAAGTGGAAATGACTCGGGTTGGGAAGCATTTTCCGATCGGGGCCATTGTGATCTCCTGGACTCGTTTTGATCGCCTCAGGGGGTCGGAGAGGAATTTCCCAGATTTTTTTTTCCCCATATTGGCCCTGGGGTTTTTCACTCTGGGTTTTCGCCTCTCCCTGGAGATCACATGGTCTGGAATGGGGGGGTGGGGGTAAGTTAATAGGTTGTAATGAACAAAGCATCGTAGCTGTGAGGGACAGCTCGGTGGATAGGATATTGGTATGTAGATAGGCTGGAAAAGTGGGCGGGGATCCTGGATTCAGGATTCAATCCTGGACCGGGGAGCGGCGCGGGCTTGGAGGGCCGAAGGGCCTGTTCCTGTGCTGTATTGTTCTTTGTTCTTTGTTCTTTGTTTGTGATGCCCGAGTGAGTGCACCATTTGATGCAGCTCTAGAGTGGGTGCACCATTTGATGTGGTGCTAGAGTGGGTGAAACATTTGATGCGATGCCCGAGTGAGTGCACCATTTGATGCAGCTCTAGAGTGGGTGCACCATTTGATGCAGCTCTAGAGTGGGTGCACCATTTGATATGATGCTAGGGTGTGTGCACCATTTGATGCAGTGCTGCAGTGGGTGCACCATTTGATGCAGTGCTAGAGTGGGAGCACCATTTGATGAGGTGCTAGAGTGGGTGCCCCATTTGATGTGGTGCCAGAGTGGACACACTACGTGATGAGGCGCTGGAGTGGGTGCACCATTTGATGAGGTGCTGGAGTGGGCACACTCCATGATGAGGTGCTGGGGTGGGTGCACCATTTGATGACGTGCTAGAGTGGGCACACAACCTGATGTGGCGCTGGAGTGGTTGCGTCATTTGATGAGGTGCTCGAGTGGGTGCCCCATTTGATGTGGTGCTAGAGTGGACACACTACGTGATGAGGTGCTGGAGTGGGTGCACCATTTGATGAGGTGCTCGAGTGGGTGCCCCATTTGATGTGGTGCTAGAGTGGACACACTACGTGATGAGGCGCTGGAGTGGGTGCCCCATTAGATGTGGTGCTAGAGTCGGCACACTACTTGATGAGGTGCTGGAGTGGGTGCACCATTTGATGAGGTGCTCGAGTGGGCACACTACATGATGAGGTGCTGTGGTGGGTGCACCATTTGATGAGGTGCTGGAGTGGGTGCACCATTTGATGCAGTTCTAGAGTGGGTGCACCATTTGATGAGGTGCTGGAGTGGGCGCACCATTTCATGAGGTGCTAGAGTGGGCGCACCATTTGATGCAGTTCTAGAGTGGGTGTACCATTTGATGAGGCACGAGAGTGGGTGCACCATTTGATGCAGTTCTAGAGTGGGTGCACCATTTGATGAGGTGCTGGAGTGGGTGCACCATTTGATGAGGTGCTAGAGTGGGTGCAACATTTGATGAGGTGCTGGAGTGGGTGCACTATTTGATGAGGTGCTAGAGTGGGTGCAACATTTGATGAGGTGCTGGAGAGGGTGCACCATTTAATGTGATGCGAGAGTGGGTGCACCATTTGATGCAATGTTGGAGTGGGTGCACCATTTGATGCAGTGCTGGAGTGGGTGCAACATTTGATGAGGTGCGGGATTGGGCACACTACTTGATGCGGCGCTGGAGTGGATGCACCATTTGGTGAGGTGTGAGAGTAGGACACTACTTGATGAGGCCCTGGAGTCGTTGCACGAATTGATGAGGTGCTGGAGTGGGTGCACCTCTGACGTGGTGCTAGAGTGGGTGCCCCATTTGATGTGGCACTCGGGTGGGCACACTACTTGATGAGGTGCTAGAGTGGGGGCACCATTTGATGGGGTGCTAGAGTGGGTACCCCATTTGATGTGGTGCTAGAGTGGGTGCCACATTTGATGTGGTGCTGGAGTGGGCACACTACTTGGTGAGGCGCTGGAGTGGGTGCACCATTTGGAGAGGTGCGATAGTGGGCACACTACGTGATGAGGCGCTGGAGTGGGTGCACCATTTGATGAGGTGCTAGAGTGGGCACACAACTTGATAAGGCGCCAGAGTGGTTGCACCATTTGATGAGGTGCGAGAGTGGGTGCACCATTTGACGAGGCACGAGAGTGGGGGCACCATTTGTTGCAGTGCCAGAGTGGGGGCACATTCGATGAGGCGCTAGAGTGGGTGCACCATTTGTTGCAGTTCTAGAGTGGTTGCACCATTTGATGAGGTACTGGAGTGGGTGCACCATTTGATGTGGTGCTAGAGTGGGTGAAACATTTGATGTGATGCCCGAGTGAGTGCACCATTTGATGCAGCTCTAGAGTGGGTGCACCATTTGATGTGGTGCTAGAGTGGGTGAAACATTTGATGCGATGCCCGAGTGAGTGCACCATTTGATGCAGCTCTAGAGTGGGTGCACCATTTGATGCAGCTCTAGAGTGGGTGCACCATTTGATATGATGCTAGGGTGTGTGCACCATTTGATGCAGTGCTGCAGTGGGTGCACCATTTGATGCAGTGCTAGAGTGGGAGCACCATTTGATGAGGTGCTAGAGTGGGTGCCCCATTTGATGTGGTGCCAGAGTGGACACACTACGTGATGAGGCGCTGGAGTGGGTGCAC
Source organism: Mustelus asterias (assembly GCF_964213995.1). Taxonomy (NCBI): domain Eukaryota; kingdom Metazoa; phylum Chordata; class Chondrichthyes; order Carcharhiniformes; family Triakidae; genus Mustelus; species Mustelus asterias. The sequence continues at coordinate 73,540,441 of NC_135809.1, forward strand.
CATTTGATGAGGTGCTGGAGTGGGCACACTCCATGATGAGGTGCTGGGGTGGGTGCACCATTTGATGACGTGCTAGAGTGGGCACACAACCTGATGTGGCGCTGGAGTGGTTGCGTCATTTGATGAGGTGCTCGAGTGGGTGCCCCATTTGATGTGGTGCTAGAGTGGACACACTACGTGATGAGGTGCTGGAGTGGGTGCACCATTTGATGAGGTGCTCGAGTGGGTGCCCCATTTGATGTGGTGCTAGAGTGGACACACTACGTGATGAGGCGCTGGAGTGGGTGCCCCATTAGATGTGGTGCTAGAGTCGGCACACTACTTGATGAGGTGCTGGAGTGGGTGCACCATTTGATGAGGTGCTCGGGTGGGCACACTACATGATGAGGTGCTGTGGTGGGTGCACCATTTGATGAGGTGCTGGAGTGGGTGCACCATTTGATGCAGTTCTAGAGTGGGTGCACCATTTGATGAGGTGCTGGAGTGGGCGCACCATTTCATGAGGTGCTAGAGTGGGCGCACCATTTGATGCAGTTCTAGAGTGGGTGTACCATTTGATGAGGCACGAGAGTGGGTGCACCATTTGATGCAGTTCTAGAGTGGGTGCACCATTTGATGAGGTGCTGGAGTGGGTGCACCATTTGATGAGGTGCTAGAGTGGGTGCACCATTTGATAAGGTTCTGGAGTGGGTGCACTATTTGATGAGGTGCTAGAGTGGGTGCAACATTTGATGAGGTGCTAGAGTGGGTGCACCATTTGATGAGGTGCTGGAGTGGGTGCACCATTTGATGCTGTGCTAGAGTGGGGGCACCATTTGATGAGGTGCTAAAGTGGGTGCCCCATTTGATGTCGTGCTAGAGTGGGCACACTACTTGATGAGGTGCTGGAGTGGGTGCACCATTTGATGAGGTGCTGGAGTGGGCACACTCCACGATGAGGTGCTGGGGTGGGTGCACCATTTGATGCAATGTTGGAGTGGGTGCACCATTTGATGCAGTGCGAGAGTGGGTGCAACACTTGGTGCAGTGTTCAAGTGGCTGCACCATTTGATGAGGTGCTAATGTGGGTGCACCATTCGATGTGGTGCTTGAGTGGGTGCCACATTTGATGTGATGCTGGAGTGGGCACACTACTTGATGAGGAGCTGGAGTGGGTGCGCCATTTGATGAGGTACTAGAGTGGGCACACTACTTGATGAGGCGCTGGAGTGGGTGCACCATTTGATGATGTGCTAGAGTGGGCACACTACTTGATGAGGTGCCAGAGTGGTTGTACCATTTGATGAGGTGCTAGAGTGGGTGCACCATTTGATGAGACACTAGAGTGGATGCGCCATTTGTTGCAGTGCAAGAGTGGGTGCACCATTTATTAGTTGCTGGAGTGGTTGCACCATTTGATGAGGTGCTAAAGTGGGTGCACCACTTGTTGCAGTGCTAGAGTGGGTGCACTACTTGATGGGGCACAGGAATGGGTGCACCATTTGATAGGGCGCTAGAGTGGGTGCACCATTTGATGAGGCTCGAGAGTGGGTGCACCATTTGATGCAGTGCAAGAGTGGGTGCACCATTTGATGAGAAGCTCGTGTGAGTGCACCATTTGATGAGGCACAAGAGTGGGTGCACCATTTGATGCAGTTCTAGAGTGGTTGTACCATTTGATGAGGTACTGGAGTGGGTGCACTATTTGATGAGGTGCTAGTGTGGGTGCACAATTTGATGAGGTGCTAGAGTGGGTGAAACATTTGGTGTGGTGCTAGAGTGGGTGCACCATTTAATGTGATGCCCGAGTGAGTGCACCATTTGATGCAGCTCTAGAGTGGGTGCACCATTTGATGTGGTGCGAGAGTGGGTGCACCATTTGATGCAGTGCTGGAGTGGGTGCACCATTTGATGCAGTGTTAGAGTGGCTGCACCATTTGATGAGGTGCTAGAGTGGGTGCACTATTTGATGAGGTGCTAGAGTGGGTGCCCCATTTTATGTGGTGCTAGAGTGGGCACACTAGCTGATGAGGCGCTGGAGTGGTTGCACCATTTGATGAGGTACTGGAGTTGTTGCACCATTTGATGTGGTGCTAGAGTGGGGGCACCATTTGATGTGGTGCTGGAATGGGCACACTACTTGATGAGGCGCTGGAGAGGGTGCACCATTTGGAGAGGTGCGATAGTGGGCACACTACTTGATGAGGCGCTGGAGTGGGTGCACCATTTGATGAGGTGCTAGAGTGGGTGCACCATTTGACGAGGCACAAGAGTGGGTGCACCATTTGTTGCAGTTCTAGAGTGGTTGCACCATTTGATGAGGTACTGGAGTGGGTGCACCATTTGATGTGGTGCTAGAGTTGGTGAAACATTTGATGTGATGCTAGAGTGGGTGCACCATTTGATGCAGCTCTAGAGTGGGTGCACCATTTGATGAGGTGCTAGAGTGGGTGCCCCATTTGATGTGGTGCGAGAGTGGGTGCCCATTTGATGTGGTGCGACAGTTGGCACACTACTTGATGAGGTGCTGGAGTGCGTGCACCATTTGATGAGGTGCTGGAGTGGTTGCACCATTTGATGAGGTGCTAGAGCGGGTGCACCATTTAATGTGATGCCAGAATGGGTGCACCATTTGTTGCAGTGCTAGAGTGGAGGCACCATTTGATGAGACGCTAGAGTGAGTGCACCATTTGATGTGGTGTTAGAGTGGCAGCACCATTTGATGAGGTGCTAAAGTGGGTCCACCATTCGATGAGGCAGTAGAGTGGGTGCACCATTTGATGCGGTGCTAGAGTGGGCACACTACTTGATGAGGCGCTGGAGTGGGTGCACCATTTGTTGAGGTGCTAGAGTGGGCACATTACTTGATGAGGTGCTCGAGTGGGCACACTACTTGATGAGGTGCTGGAGTGGGTGCACCATTTGATGTGGTGCTAGAGTGGGCACATTACTTGATGAGGTGCTCGAGTGGGCCCACTACTTGATGAGGTGCTGGAGAGGGTGCACCATTTGATGAGGGGCTGGACTGGGTGCACCATTTGATAAGGCTCGAGAGTGGGTGCACCATTTGATGCGGTGTTAGAGTGGGCACACTACTTGATGAGGCGCTGGAGTGGATGCACCATTTGATGAGGTGCTAGAGTGGGCACACTCCTTGATGAGGCACTGGAGTGGGTGCACCATTTGATGTAGTGCTAGAGTGGGTGCCCCATTTGATGTGGTGCTAGAGTGGACACACTACTTGATGAGGCGCTGGAGTGGTCGCATCATTTGTTGAGGTGCAAGAGTGGGTGCCACATTTGGTGAGGCGCTAGAGTGGGCACACTCCTTGATGAGGCACTGGAGTGGGTGCACCATTTGATGTAGTGCTAGAGTGGGTGCACCATTTGATGTAGTGCTAGAGTGGGTGCACCATTTGATGTAGTGCTAGAGTGGACACACTACTTGATGAGGCGCTTCAGTGGTTGCATCATTTGATGAGGCGCCAGAGTGGGCACACTACTTGATGAGGTGCTCGAGTGGGCACAGTACTTGATGAGGCGCTGAAGTGGTCGCATCATTTGATGAGGCGCTGGAGTGGGTGCACCATTTGATGTCGTGCTAGAGTGGACACACTACTTGATGAGGCGCTTCAGTGGTTGCATCATTTGATGAGGTGCTAGAGTGGGTGCCCCATTTGATGAGGCGCTAAAGTGGGCACACTACTTGATGAGGTGCTCGAGTGGGCACAGTACTTGATGAGGCGCTGAAGTGGTTGCATCATTTGATGAGGTGCTGGAGTGGGTGCACCATTTGATGGAGTGCTAGAGTGGACACACTACTTGATGAGGCGCTGCAGTTGTTGCATCATTTGATGAGGTGCTAGAGTGGGTGCCCCATTTGATGAGGCGCTAGAGTGGGCACACTCCTTGATGAGGTGCTGGAGTGGGTGCACCATTTGATGTAGTGCTAGAGTGGGTGCCCCATTTGATGTGGTGCTAGAGTGGACACACTACTTGATGAGGCGCTGGAGTGGGTGCCCCATTTGATGAGGCGCTAGAGTGGGCACACTCCCTGATGAGGTGCTGGAGTGGGTGCACCATTTGATGTAGTGCTAGAGTGGGTGCCCCATTTGATGTGGTGCTAGAGTGGAAACACAACTTGATGAGGCGCTTCAGTGGTTGCATCATTTGATGAGGTGCTAGAGTGGGTGCCCCATTTGATGAGGCGCTAGAGTGGGCACACTACTTGATGAGGTGCTCGAGTGGGCACACTACTTGATGAGGTGCTGGAGTGGGTGCACCATTTGATGTGGTGCTAGAGTGGGCCCACTACGTGATGAGGTGCTGGAGAGGGTGCACCATTTAATGAGGGGCTGGCGTGGGTGCACCATTTGACAAGGCTCGAGAGTGGGTGCACCATTTGATGCAGTTCTAGACTGGGTGCACCATTTGATGAGGTGATAGAGTGGGTGCACCATGTGATGCAGTGCGAAAGTGGGTGCACCGTTTGATGCGTTGTTAGAGTGGGTGCTCCATTTGATGTGGTGCTAGAGTGGGTGCCCCATGTGATGTGGTGCTAGAGTGGGTGCCCCATTTGGTGTGGTGCTAGAGTGTGTGCCCCATTTGATATGGGGCTAGAGTGGGTCCACCATTTGTTGAGGTGCCAGAGTGGGCACACTACTTGATGTGGCGCTGGAATGGGTGCACCATTTGATGAGGTGCTGGAGTGGGTGCACCATTTGATGAGGTGCTAGAGTGGGTGCACCATTTGATGAGGTGCTAGAGTGGGTGCACCATTTGATGAGGTGCTGGAGTGGGTCCACCATTTGATGTGGTGCTACAGTGGGTGCCCCATTTGCTGTGGTGCTAGAGTTTGTGCCCCATTTGATGTGGTGCTGGAGCGGGCACACTACTAGATGAGGCGCGGGAGTGGGTGCACCATTTGTTGAGGTGCTAGAGTGGGCACACTACATGATGAGGCGCTAGAGTGGTTGCACCATTTCTTGAGGTGCTAGAGTGGTTGCACCATTCGTTGCAGTGCTAGAGTGGGCACACTCCTTGATGTGGCGCTGGAATGGGTGCATCATTTGATGAGGTGCGAGAGTGGGTGCACCATTTGATGAGGTGCCGGAGTGGGTGCATATTTGATGAGGTGCTAGCGTGGGTGCACCATTTGATGAGGTGCTAGAGTGGGCACACCACTTGATGCAGTTCTAGAGTGGGTGCACCATTTGATGAGGTGCCGGTTGGGTGCACCATTTGATGAGGTGCTAGCGTGGGTGCACCATTTGATGAGGTGCTAGAGTGGGCACAGCACTTGATGCAGTTCTAGAGTGGGTGCACCATTTGATGAGGTGCTAGAGTGGGTGCACCATTCGATGCGGTGCAAGAGTGGGTGCACCATTTGATGCAGAGCAAGAGTGGGTGGACCATTTGATGAGGCGTTGTAGTGGGTGCACCATTTGATGAGGCTCGAGAGTTGGTGCACCACTTGATGCAGTTATCGAGTGGGTGCACCTTTTGATGAGGTGCTGGAGTGGCTGCACCATTTGATGCGGTGCTAGAGTGGTTGTACCATTTGATGAGGTGCTACAGTCGCTGCACCATTTGATGAGGTGCTGGAGTGGGTGCACCATTTGATGTGATGCTTGAGTGGGCACAGTACTTGATGAGGCGCTGGAGTGGGTGCACCATTTGATGAGGTGCTAGAGTGGACACACTAATTGATGAGACGCTGGAGTGGGTGCACCATTTGATGAGGTGCTGGAGTGGGCACACAATACGATGAGTCAGTAGAGGGAGTGCACCATTTGCCGAGGTGCTGGAGTGAGTGCACCATTTGATGAGGTGCTAGAGCGGGTGCACCATTTGATTTGGTGCTAGCGTGGGTGCAGCATTTGATGTGGTGCTAGAGTGGGTGCACCATTTGATGTGGTGCTAGAGTGGGTGTAGCATTTGATGTGGTGCTAGAGTGGGTGCACCATTTGATGCAGTTCTAGAGTGGATGCACCATTTGATGAGGTGCGAGAGCGTGTCCAGCATTTCATGTGGTGCTAGAGTGGGCGCACCATTTGTTGCAGTGCTCGAGTGGGGGCACCATTTGATGCAGTGTTAGAGTGGCTGCACCATTCGATGAGGTGCTAAAGTGTGTGCACCGTTCAATGAGGCTCGAGAGTGGGTGCACCATTTGATGCATATCTAGAGTGGCTGCACCATTCGATGAGGTGCTAACGTGTGTGCACAGTTCGATGAGACTCGAGAGTGGGTGCACCATTTGATGAGGCTCGAGAGTGGGTGCACCATTTGATGCAGTGTGAGAGTGGGTGCACCATTTTATGCAGTTCAAGAGTGGGTGCACCATTTGTTGCAGTGTTAGAGTGGGTGCACCATTTGATGAGGTGCAGGAGTAGATGCTCCATTTGATGCAGTGTTAGTGTGGCTGTACCATCCGATGAGGTGCTAAAGTGTGTGCACCGTTCGATGAGGCAGTAGAGTGGGTGCACCATTTGATGTGAAAATAGATTGGCTGCACCATTTGATGCGGTGCTAGAGTGGGTGCCCCATTTGATGAGGCGCTAGAGTGGGCACACTCCTTGATGAGGCGCTGGAGTGGGTGCACCATTTAATGCAGTGCTAGAGTGGGTGCCCCATTTGATGTGGTGCTAGAGTGGACACACTACTTGATGAGGCGCTGGAGTGGGTGCACCATTTGATGTCGTGCTAGAGTGGACACACTACTTGATGAGGCGCTTCAGTGGTTGCATCATTTGATGAGGTGCTAGAGTGGGTGCCCCATTTGATGAGGCGCTAGAGTGGGCACACTACTTGATGAGGTGCTCGAGTGGGCACAGTACTTGATGAGGCGCTGAAGTGGTTGCATCATTTGATGAGGTGCTGGAGTGGGTGCACCATTTGATGGAGTGCTAGAGTGGACCCACTACTTGATGAGGCGCTGCAGTTGTTGCATCATTTGATGAGGTGCTAGAGTGGGTGCCCCATTTGATGAGGCGCTGCAGTTGTTGCATCATTTGATGAGGTGCTAGAGTGGGTGCCCCATTTGATGAGGCGCTAGAGTGGGCACACTCCTTGATGAGGTGCTGGAGTGGGTGCACCATTTGATGTAGTGCTAGAGTGGGTGCCCCATTTGATGTGGTGCTAGAGTGGACACACTACTTGATGAGGCGCTGGGGTGGGTGCACCATTTGATGTAGTGCTAGAGTGGACACGCAATTTGATGAGGCGCTTCAGTGGTTGCATCATTTGATGAGGTGCTAGAGTGGGTGCCCCATTTGATGAGGTGCTCGAGTGGGCACACTACTTGATGAGGGGCTGGAGTGGGTGCACCATTTGATGTGGTGCTAGAGTGGGCCCACTACGTGATGAGGTGCTGGAGAGGGTGCACCATTTATTGAGGGGCTGTAGTGGTTGCACCATTTGATAAGGCTCGAGTTTGGGTGCACCATTTGATGCAGTTCTAGACTGGTTGCACCATTTGATGAGGTGATAGAGTGGGTGCACCATGTGATGCAGTGCGAAAGTGGGTGCACCGTTTGATGCGGTGTTAGAGTGGGTGCTCCATTTGATGTGGTGCTAGAGTGGGTGCCCCATGTGATGTGGTGCTAGAGTGGGTGCCCCATTTGATGTGATGCCAGAGTGGGCGCACCATTTCTGGCAGTGCTAGAGTGGAGGCACCATTTGATGAGGCGCTCGAATTGGTGCCCCATTTGATATGGTGCTAGAGTGGGCGCACTATTTGATGAGGCGCTGGAGTGGGTGCACCATTTGATGAGGTGCTAGAGTGGGTGCACCATTTGATGATGTGCTAGAATGTGTGAACCATTTGATGTGGTGCGAGAGTGGGTGCACCATTTAATGTGATCCTAGAGTGAGTGCACCATTTGATGCAGTTCTAGAGAGGGTGCCCCATTTGATGAGGTGCTGGAGTGGGTGCACCATTTAATGTGATGCTAGAGAGGGTGCACCATTTGATGCAGTGCGAGAGTATGTGCATCATTTGATGAGGTGCTAGAGTGGGTGCATCATTTGAAGAGGTGCGAGAGTGGGTGCACTATTTGATGAGGTGCTAGAGTGGGTGCACCATTTCATGTGGTGCTAGAGTGGGTGCCCCATTTGATGAGGCTCGAGAGTGTCTGCACCATTTGATGCAGTCCTAGAATGGGTGCAACATTTGATGAGGTGCTAGAGCAAGTGCACCATTTCATGTGGTGCTAGAGTGGGTGCACCACTTGTTGCGGTGCTCGAGTGGGGGCACCATTTGATGAGGTGCAGGAGTGGGTGCACCATTTGATGCAGTGTTAGAGCTGCTGCACCATTCGATGAGGTACTAGAGAGTGTGCACCGTCCGATGAGGCGGTAGAGTTGGTGCACCATTTGATGTGAAAATAGATTGGCTGCACCATTTGATGCAGTGCTAGAGTGGGTGCCCCATTTGGTGTGGTGCTAGAGTGTGTGCCCCATTTGATATGGGGCTAGAGTGGGTCCACCATTTGTTGAGGTGCCAGAGTGGGCACACTACTTGATGTGGCGCTGGAATGGGTGCACCATTTGATGAGGTGCTGGAGTGGGTGCACCATTTGATGAGGTGCTAGAGTGGGTGCACCATTTGATGAGGTGCTAGAGTGGGTGCACCATTTGATGAGGTGCTGGAGTGGGTGCACCATTTGATGTGGTGCTACAGTGGGTGCCCCATTTGCTGTGGTGCTAGAGTTCGTGCCCCATTTGATGTGGTGCTGGAGTGGGCACACTACTAGATGAGGCGCGGGAGTGGGTGCACCATTTGTTGAGGTGCTAGAGTGGGCACACTACATGATGAGGCGCTAGAGTGGTTGCACCATTTGATGAGGTGCTAGAGCAAGTGCACCATTTCATGTGGTGCTAGAGTGGGTGCACCACTTGTTGCGGTGCTCGAGTGGGGGCACCATTTGATGAGGTGCAGGAGTGGGTGCACCATTTGATGCAGTGTTAGAGCTGCTGCACCATTCGATGAGGTACTAGAGAGTGTGCACCGTCCGATGAGGCGGTAGAGTTGGTGCACCATTTGATGTGAAAATAGATTGGCTGCACCATTTGATGCAGTGCTAGAGTGGGTGCCCCATTTGGTGTGGTGCTAGAGTGTGTGCCCCATTTGATATGGGGCTAGAGTGGGTCCACCATTTGTTGAGGTGCCAGAGTGGGCACACTACTTGATGTGGCGCTGGAATGGGTGCACCATTTGATGAGGTGCTGGAGTGGGTGCACCATTTGATGAGGTGCTAGAGTGGGTGCACCATTTGATGAGGTGCTAGAGTGGGTGCACCATTTGATGAGGTGCTGGAGTGGGTGCACCATTTGATGTGGTGCTACAGTGGGTGCCCCATTTGCTGTGGTGCTAGAGTTCGTGCCCCATTTGATGTGGTGCTGGAGTGGGCACACTACTAGATGAGGCGCGGGAGTGGGTGCACCATTTGTTGAGGTGCTAGAGTGGGCACACTACATGATGAGGCGCTAGAGTGGTTGCACCATTTGATGAGGTGCTAGAGTGGTTGCACCATTTGTTGCAGTGCTAGAGTGGGCACACTCCTTGATGTGGCGCTGGAATGGGTGCACCATTTGATGAGGTGCTAGAGTGGGTGCACCATTTGATGAGGTGCTAGAGTGGGTGCACCATTTGATGAGGTGCTAGAGTGGGCACACCACTTGATGCAGTTCTAGAGTGGGTGCACCATTTGATGAGGTGCTAGAGTGGGTGCACCATTTGATGCGGTGCAAGAGTGGGTGCACCATTTGATGAGGTGCAAGAGTGGGTGCACCATTTGATGAGGTGCTAGAGTGGGTGCACCATTTGATGCGGTGCAAGAGTGGGTGCACCATTTGATGAGGTGCTAGAGTGGGTGCACCATTTGATGCGGTGCAAGAGTGGGTGCACCATTTGATGAGGTGCTAGAGTGGGTGCACCATTTGATGCAGTGCAAGAGTGGGTGCACCATTTGATGAGGTGCTGGAGTGGTTGTACCATTTGATGAGGTGCTACAGTCGCTGCACCATTTGATGAGGTGCTGGAGTGGGTGCACCATTTGATGTGATGCTTGAGTGGGCACAGTACTTGATGAGGCGCTGGAGTGGGTGCACCATTTGATGAGGTGCTAGAGTTGACACACTAATTGATGAGACGCTGGAGTGGGTGCCCCATTTGATGAGGTGCTGGAGTGGGTGCACCATTTAATGTGATGCTAGAGAGGGTGCACCATTTGATGCAGTGCGAGAGTATGTGCATCATTTGATGAGGTGCTAGAGTGGGTGCATCATTTGAAGAGGTGCGAGAGTGGGTGCACTATTTGATGAGGTGCTAGAGTGGGTGCACCATTTCATGTGGTGCTAGAGTGGGTGCCCCATTTGATGAGGCTCGAGAGTGGCTGCACCATTTGATGCAGTCCTAGAATGGGTGCAACATTTGATGAGGTGCTAGAGCAAGTGCACCATTTCATGTGGTGCTAGAGTGGGTGCACCACTTGTTGTGGTGCTCGAGTGGGGGCACCATTTGATGAGGTGCAGGAGTGGGTGCACCATTTGATGCAGTGTTAGAGCTGCTGCACCATTCGATGAGGTACTAGAGAGTGTGCACCGTTCGATGAGGCGGTAGAGTTGGTGCACCATTTGATGTGAAAATAGATTGGCTGCACCATTTGATGCAGTGCTAGAGTGGGTGCCCCATTTGGTGTGGTGCTAGAGTGTGTGCCCCATTTGATATGGGGCTAGAGTGGGTCCACCATTTGTTGAGGTGCCAGAGTGGGCACACTACTTGATGTGGCGCTGGAATGGGTGCACCATTTGATGAGGTGCTGGAGTGGGTGCACCATTTGATGAGGTGCTAGAGTGGGTGCACCATTTGATGAGGTGCTAGAGTGGGTGCACCATTTGATGAGGTGCTGGAGTGGGTGCACCATTTGATGTGGTGCTACGGTGGGTCCCCATTTGCTGTGGTGCTAGAGTTCGTGCCCCATTTGATGTGGTGCTGGAGTGGGCACACTACTAGATGAGGCGCGGGAGTGGGTGCACCATTTGTTGAGGTGCTAGAGTGGGCACACTACTTGATGAGGCGCTAGAGTGGTTGCACCATTTGATGAGGTGCTAGAGTGGTTGCACCATTTGTTGCAGTGCTAGAGTGGGCACACTCCTTGATGTGGCGCTGGAATGGGTGCACCATTTGATGAGGTGCTAGAGTGGGTGCACCATTTGATGAGGTGCTACCGTGTGAGCACCATTTGATGAGGTGCTAGAGTGTTCACACCACTTGATGCAGTTCTAGAGTGGGTGCACCATTTGATGAGGTGCTAGAGTGGGTGCACCATTTGATGCGGTGCAAGAGTGGGTGCACCATTTGATGAGGTGCAAGAGTGGGTGCACCATTTGATGAGGTGCTAGAGTGGGTGCACCATTTGATGCGGTGCAAGAGTGGGTGCACCATTTGATGCAGTGCAAGAGTGGGTGCACCATTTGATGAGGTGCTGGAGTGGCTGCACCATTTGATGCGGTGCTAGAGTGGTTGTACCATTTGATGAGGTGCTACAGTCGCTGCACCATTTGATGAGGTGCTGGAGTGGGTGCACCATTTGATGTGATGCTTGAGTGGGCACAGTACTTGATGAGGCGCTGGAGTGGGTGCACCATTTGATGAGGTGCTAGAGTTGACACACTAATTGATGAGACGCTGGAGTGGGTGCCCCATTTGATGAGGTGCTGGAGTGGGCACACAATACGATGAGTCAGTAGAGGGAGTGCACCATTTGCCGAGGTGCTGGAGTGAGTGCACCATTTGATGAGGTGCTAGAGCGGGTGCACCATTTGATTTGGTGCTAGCGTGGGTGCAGCATTTGATGTGGTGCTAGAGTGGGTGCACCATTTGATGTGGTGCTAGAGTGGGTGCAGCATTTGATGTGGTGCTCGAGTGGGTTCACCATTTGATGCAGTTCTAGAGTGGATGCACCATTTGATGAGGTGCGAGAGCGGGTCCTGCATTTCATGAGGTGCTCGAGTGGGTGCACCATTTGATGCAGTGTTAGAGTGACTGCACCATTCGATGAGGTGCTAAAGTGTGTGCACCGTTCAATGAGGCTCGAGAGTGGGTGCACCATTTGATGCATGTCTCGAGTGGCTGCACCATTCGATGAGGTGCTAACGTGTGCACCGTTCGATGAGGCTCGAGAGTGGGTGCACGATTTGATGAGGCTCGAGAGTGGGTGCACCATTTGATGCAGTGTTAGAGTGGGTGCACCATTTGATGCAGTTCAAGAGTGGGTGCACCATTGTTTGCAGTGTTAGAGTGGGTGCACCATTTGATGAGGTGCAGGAGTGGGTGCTCCATTTGATGCAGTGTTAGTGTGGCTGTACCATTCGATGAGGTGCTCAAGTGTGTGCACCGTTCGATGAGGCAGTAGAGTGGGTGCACCATTTGATGTGAAAATAGATTGGCTGCACCATTTGATGCGGTGCTAGAGTGGGTGCACCATTTGATGAGGTGCTACAGTGGCTGCACCTTTGATGAGGTGCTGGAGTGGGTGCCCCATTTGATGTGGTGCTAGAGTGGGCACACTACTTGATGAGGCGCTGGAGTGGGTGCACCATTTGATGAGGTGCTAGAGTGGGTGCACCATTTGATGAGGTGCTGGAGTGGGTGCACCATTTGATGTGGTGCTACAGTGGGTGCCCCATTTGCTGTGGTGCTAGAGTTGGTGCCCCATTTGATGTGGTGCTGGAGTGGGCACACTACTAGATGAGGCGCGGGAGTGGGTGCACCATTTGTTGAGGTGCTAGAGTGGGCACACTACATGATGAGGCGCTAGAGTTGTTGCACCATTTGATGAGGTGCTAGAGTGGGTGCACCATTTGTTGCAGCGCTAGAGTGGGCGCACTCCTTGATGTGGGGCTGGAACGGGTGCACCATTTGATGAGGTGTTAGAGTGGATGCACCATTTGATGAGGTGCTAGAGTGGGTGCACCATTTGATGAGGTGCTAGAGTGGGCACACCATTTGATGTGATGTTAGAGTGGGCACAGTACTTGATGAGGCGCTGGAGTGGGTGCACCATTTGATGAGGTGCTAGAGTGGACACACTAATTGATGAGACGCTGGAGTGGGTGCACCATTTGATGAGGTGCTGGAGTGGGTGCACCATTTGATGTGGTGCTAGAGTGGGTGCAGCATTTGATGTGGTGCGAGAGTGGGTGCACCATTTGATGCAGTTCTAAAGTGGGTGCACCATTTGATGAGGTGTTAGAGCGGGTGCAGCATTTCATGTGGTGCTTGAGTGGGCGCACCATTTGTTGCAGTGCTCGAGTGGGGGCACCATTTGATGCAGTGCTCGAGTGGGGGCACCATTTGATGCAGTGTTAGAGTGGCTGCACCATTCGATGAGGTGCTAACGTGTGTGCACCGTTCGATGAGGCTCGAGAGTGGGTGCACCAATTGATGCAGTTCAAGAATGGGTGCACCATTTGTTGCACTGTTAGAGTGGGTGCACCATTCGATGAGGTGCTGAAGTGTGTGCACCGTTCGATGAGGCAGTAGAGTGGGTGCACCATTTGATGTGGAAATAGATTGGCTGCACCATTTGATGCGGTGCTAGAGTGGGTGCCCCATTTGATGTGGTGCTAGAGTGGGTGCCCCATTTGATGTGGTGCTAGAGTGGGCACACTACTTGATGAGGCGCTGGAGTGGGTGCACCATTTGATGAGGTGCGAAAGTGGGCACACTACTTGATGAGGCGCTGGAGTGGGTGCACCATTTGATGAGGTGCTGGAGACGGCGCACTACATGATGAGTCAGTAGAGGGGGTGCACCATTTGATGAGGTGCTGGAGTGGGTGCACCATTTGATGAGGTGCTAGAGCGGGTGCACCATTTGATGTGGTGCTAGAGTGGGTGCACCATTCAATGTGATGCCAGAGTGGGTGCACCATTTGATGAGGTGCTAGAGTGGGTGCACCATTTGATGTGGTGCTAGAGTGGGTGCACCATTTGATGAGGTGCTAGAGCGAGTGCAGCATTTCATGTGCTGCTAGAGTGGGTGCGCCATTTGTTGTAGTGCTCGAGTGGGGGCACCATTTGATGAGGTGCTACTGTGGCTGCACCATTTGATGAGGTGCTACAGTGGCTGCACCATTTGATGAGGTGCTGGAGTGGGTGCACCATTTCATGTGGTGCTAGAGTGGGTGCACCACTTGTGATGCTAGAGTGGGTGCACCATTTCATGTGGTGCTAGAGTGGGTGCACCACTTGTTGCGGTGCTCGAGTGGGGGCACCATTTGATGAGGTGCAGGGGTGGGTGCACCATTTGATGCAGTGTTAGAGTTGCTGCACCATTCGATGAGGTGCTAAAGTGGGTGCACCGTTCGATGAGGCAGTAGAGTGGGTGCAGCATTTGATGTGAAAATAGATTGGCTGCACCATTTGATGCGGTGCTAGAGTGGGTGCCCCAATTGATGAGGTGCTAGAGTGGGTGCCCCATTTGATATGGGGCTAGAGTGGGTGTCCCATTTGATGTGGTGCTGGAGTGGGCACACTACGTGATGATGAGGCGCTGGAGTGGATGCACCATTTGATGAGGTGCTGGAGTGGGTGCACCATTTGATGTGGTGCTACAGTGGGTGCCCCATTTGGTGTGGTGCTAGAGTGGGTGCCCCATTTGCTGTGGTGCTAGAGTTGGTGCCCCATTTGATGTGGTGTTGGAGTGGGCACACTACTTGATGAGGCGCTGGAGTGGGTCCACCATTTGTTGAGGTGCTAGAGTGGGCACACTACATGATGAGGCGCTAGAGTTGTTGCACCATTTGATGAGGTGCTAGAGTGGGTGCACCATTTGTTGCAGCGCTAGAGTGGGCGCACTCCTTGATGTGGGGCTGGAACGGGTGCACCATTTGATGAGGTGTTAGAGTGGATGCACCATTTGATGAGGTGCTAGAGTGGGTGCACCATTTGATGAGGTGCTAGAGTGGGCACACCATTTGATGCAGTTCTAGAGTGGGTTCACCTTTTGATGAGGTGCTAGAGTGGGTGCACTATTTGATGAGGCACTGTAGTGGGTGCACCATTTGATGAGGCTCGAGAGTTGGTGCACCACTTGATGCAGTTATCGAGTGGGTGCACCTTTTGATGAGGTGCTGGAGTGGCTGCACCATTTGATGCGGTGCTAGAGTGATTGTACCATTTGATGAGGTGCTGGAGTGGCTGCACCATTTGATGCGGTGCTGGAGTGGTTGTACCATTTGATGAGGTGCTGGAGTGGCTGCACCATTTGATGTGATGCTAGAGTGGGCACAGTACTTGATGAGGCGCTGGAGTGGGTGCACCATTTGATGTGATGTTAGAGTGGGCACAGTACTTGATGAGGCGCTGGAGTGGGTGCACCATTTGATGAGGTGCTAGAGTGGACACACTAATTGATGAGACGCTGGAGTGGGTGCACCATTTGATGAGGTGCTGGAGTGGGTGCACCATTTGATGTGGTGCTAGAGTGGGTGCAGCATTTGATGTGGTGCGAGAGTGGGTGCACCATTTGATGCAGTTCTAAAGTGGGTGCACCATTTGATGAGGTGTTAGAGCGGGTGCAGCATTTCATGTGGTGCTTGAGTGGGCGCACCATTTGTTGCAGTGCTCGAGTGGGGGCACCATTTGATGCAGTGCTCGAGTGGGGGCACCATTTGATGCAGTGTTAGAGTGGCTGCACCATTCGATGAGGTGCTAACGTGTGTGCACCGTTCGATGAGGCTCGAGAGTGGGTGCACCAATTGATGCAGTTCAAGAATGGGTGCACCATTTGTTGCAGTGTTAGAGTGGGTGCACCATTCGATGAGGTGCTAAAGTGTGTGCACCGTTCGATGAGGCAGTAGAGTGGGTGCACCATTTGATGTGGAAATAGATTGGCTGCACCATTTGATGCGGTGCTAGAGTGGGTGCCCCATTTGATGTGGTGCTAGAGTGGGTGCCCCATTTGATGTGGTGCTAGAGTGGGCACACTACTTGATGAGGCGCTGGAGTGGGTGCACCATTTGATGAGGTGCGAAAGTGGGCACACTACTTGATGAGGCGCTGGAGTGGGTGCACCATTTGATGAGGTGCGAAAGTGGGCACACTACTTGATGAGGCGCTGGAGTGGGTGCACCATTTGATGAGGTGCTGGAGACGGCGCACTACATGATGAGTCAGTAGAGGGGGTGCACCATTTGATGAGGTGCTGGAGTGGGTGCACCATTTGATGAGGTGCTAGAGCGGGTGCACCATTTGATGTGGTGCTAGAGTGGGTGCACCATTCAATGTGATGCCAGAGTGGGTGCACCATTTGATGAGGTGCTAGAGTGGGTGCACCATTTGATGTGGTGCTAGAGTGGGTGCACCATTTGATGAGGTGCTAGAGCGAGTGCAGCATTTCATGTGCTGCTAGAGTGGGTGCGCCATTTGTTGTAGTGCTCGAGTGGGGGCACCATTTGATGAGGTGCTACTGTGGCTGCACCATTTGATGAGGTGCTACAGTGGCTGCACCATTTGATGAGGTGCTGGAGTGGGTGCACCATTTCATGTGGTGCTAGAGTGGGTGCACCACTTGTGATGCTAGAGTGGGTGCACCATTTCATGTGGTGCTAGAGTGGGTGCACCACTTGTTGCGGTGCTCGAGTGGGGGCACCATTTGATGAGGTGCAGGGGTGGGTGCACCATTTGATGCAGTGTTAGAGTTGCTGCACCATTCGATGAGGTGCTAAAGTGGGTGCACCGTTCGATGAGGCAGTAGAGTGGGTGCAGCATTTGATGTGAAAATAGATTGGCTGCACCATTTGATGCGGTGCTAGAGTGGGTGCCCCAATTGATGAGGTGCTAGAGTGGGTGCCCCATTTGATATGGGGCTAGAGTGGGTGTCCCATTTGATGTGGTGCTGGAGTGGGCACACTACGTGATGATGAGGCGCTGGAGTGGATGCACCATTTGATGAGGTGCTGGAGTGGGTGCACCATTTGATGTGGTGCTACAGTGGGTGCCCCATTTGGTGTGGTGCTAGAGTGGGTGCCCCATTTGCTGTGGTGCTAGAGTTGGTGCCCCATTTGATGTGGTGTTGGAGTGGGCACACTACTTGATGAGGCGCTGGAGTGGGTCCACCATTTGTTGAGGTGCTAGAGTGGGCACACTACATGATGAGGCGCTATAGTGGTTGCACCATTTGATGCAGCGCTAGAGTGGGCGCACTCCTTGATGTGGCGCTGGAATGGGTGCACCATTTGATGAGGTGCTAGAGTGGGTGCACCATTTGATGAGGTGCTAGAGTGGGTGCACCATTTGATGAGGTGCTAGAGTGGGCACACCACTTGATGCAGTTCTAGAGTGGGTGCACCATTTGATGAGGTGCTGGAGTGGGTGCACCTTTTGATGAGGTGCTAGAGTGGGTGCACCATTGGATGAGGTGCTAGAGTGGGTGCACCATTTGATGAGGTGCTAGAGTGGGTGCACCATTTGATGAGGTGCTAGAGTGGGCACACCACTTGATGCAGTTCTAGAGTGTGTGCACCATTTGATGAGGTGCTGGAGTGGGTGCACCTTTTGATGAGGTGCTAGAGTGGGTGCCCCATTTGCTGTGGTGCTAGAGTTGGTGCCCCATTTGATGTGGTGCTGGAGTGGGCACACTACTAGATGAGGCGCGGGAGTGGGTGCACCATTTGTTGAGGTGGTAGAGTGGGCACACTACATGATGAGGCGCTATAGTGGTTGCACCATTTGATGAGGTGCTAGAGTGGGTGCACCATTTGTTGCAGCGCTAGAGTGGGCGCACTCCTTGATGTGGCGCTGGAATGGGTGCACCATTTGATGAGGTGCTAGAGTGGGTGCACCATTTGATGAGGTGCTGGAGTGGGTGCACCATTTGATGAGGTGCTAGAGTGGGCACACCACTTGATGCCGTTCTAGAGTGGGTGCACCATTTGATGAGGTGCTAGAGTGGGTGCACCTTTTGATGAGGTGCTAGAGTGGGTGCACCATTGGATGAGGTGCTAGAGTGGGTGCACCATTTGATGAGGTGCTAGAGTGGGTGCACCATTTGATGAGGTGCTAGAGTGGGCACACCACTTGATGCAGTTCTAGAGTGGGTGCACCATTTGATGAGGTGCTGGAGTGGGTGCACCTTTTGATGAGGTGCTAGAGTGGGTGCACCATTTGATGCGGTGCAAGAGTGGGTGCACCATTTGATGAGGCGCTGTAGTGGGTGCACCATTTGATGAGGCTCGAGAGTTGGTGCACCATTTGATGCAGTTATCGAGTGGGTGCACCTTTTGATGAGGTGCTGGAGTGGCTGCACCATTTGATGCGGTGCGAGAGTGGTTGTGCCATTTGATGAGGTGATACAGTGGCTGCACCTTTTGATGAGGTGCTGGAGTGGGTGCACCATTTGATGTGATGCTTGAGTGGGCACAGTACTTGATGAGGTGCTGGAGTGGGTCCACCATTTGATGAGGTGCTAGAGTGGACACACTAATTGATGAGACGCTGGAGTGGGTGCACCATTTGATGAGGTGCTGGAGTGGGCACACGATACGATGAGTCAGTAGAGGGGGTGCACCATTTGCCGAGGTGCTGGAGTGGCTGCACCATTTGATGAGGTGCTAGAGCGGGTGCACCATTTGATGTGGTGCTAGCGTAGGTGCACCATTTGATGTGGTGCTAGAGTGGGTGCACCATTTGATGAGGCTCGAGAGTGGGTGCACCATTTGATGCAGTTCTAGAGTGGGTGCACCATTTGATGCAGTTCTAGAGTGGGTGCACCATTTGATGCAGTGTTAGAGTGGGGGCACCATTTGATGCAGTGCTCGAGTGGGGGCACCATTTGATGCAGTGTTAGAGTGGGGGCACCATTTGATGCAGTGTTAGAGTGGGGGCACCATTTGATGCATGTCTAGAGTGGCTGCACCATTCGATGAGGTGCTAACGTGTGTGCACCGTTCGCTGAGGCTCGAGAGTGGGTACACCATTAGATGAGGCTCGAGAGTGGGTGCACCATTTGATGCAGTTCAAAAGTGGGTGCACCATTTGTTGCAGTGTTAGAGTGGGTGCACCATTTGATGAGGTGCAGGAGTGGGTGCTCCATTTGATGCAGTGTTAGTGTGGCTGCACCATTCGATGAGGTGCTAAAGTGTGTGCACCGTCCAATGAGGCAGTAGAGTGGGTGCACCATTTGATGTGAAAATAGATTGGCTGCACCATTTGATGCGGTGCTAGAGTGGGTGCACCATTTGATGAGGTGCTACAGTGGCTGCACCATTTGATGAGGTGCTGGAGTGGGTGCCCCATTTGATGTGGTGCTAGAGTGGGCACACTAGTTGATGAGGCGCTGGAGTGGGTGCACCATTTGATGAGGTGCGAAAGTGGGCACACTACTTGATGAGGCGCTGGAGTGGGTGCACCATTTGATGAGGTGCAGGAGTGGGTGCTCCATTTGATGCAGTGTTAGTGTGGCTGTACCATTCGATGAGGTGCTCAAGTGTGTGCACCGTTCGATGAGGCAGTAGAGTGGGTGCACCATTTGATGTGAAAATAGATTGGCTGCACCATTTGATGCGGTGCTAGAGTGGGTGCACCATTTGATGAGGTGCTACAGTGGCTGCACCTTTGATGAGGTGCTGGAGTGGGTGCCCTATTTGATGTGGTGCTAGAGTGGGCACACTACTTGATGAGGCGCTGGAGTGGGTGCACCATTTGATGAGGTGCTAGAGTGGGTGCACCATTTGATGAGGTGCTGGAGTGGGTGCACCATTTGATGTGGTGCTACAGTGGGTGCCCCATTTGCTGTGGTGCTAGAGTTGGTGCCCCATTTGATGTGGTGCTGGAGTGGGCACACTACTAGATGAGGCGCGGGAGTGGGTGCACCATTTGTTGAGGTGCTAGAGTGGGCACACTACATGATGAGGCGCTAGAGTTGTTGCACCATTTGATGAGGTGCTAGAGTGGGTGCACCATTTGTTGCAGCGCTAGAGTGGGCGCACTCCTTGATGTGGGGCTGGAACGGGTGCACCATTTGATGAGGTGTTAGAGTGGATGCACCATTTGATGAGGTGCTAGAGTGGGTGCACCATTTGATGAGGTGCTAGAGTGGGCACACCATTTGATGCAGTTCTAGAGTGGGTTCACCTTTTGATGAGGTGCTAGAGTGGGTGCACTATTTGATGAGGCACTGTAGTGGGTGCACCATTTGATGAGGCTCGAGAGTTGGTGCACCACTTGATGCAGTTATCGAGTGGGTGCACCTTTTGATGAGGTGCTGGAGTGGCTGCACCATTTGATGCGGTGCTAGAGTGATTGTACCATTTGATGAGGTGCTGGAGTGGCTGCACCATTTGATGCGGTGCTGGAGTGGTTGTACCATTTGATGAGGTGCTGGAGTGGCTGCACCATTTGATGTGATGCTAGAGTGGGCACAGTACTTGATGAGGCGCTGGAGTGGGTGCACCATTTGATGTGATGTTAGAGTGGGCACAGTACTTGATGAGGCGCTGGAGTGGGTGCACCATTTGATGAGGTGCTAGAGTGGACACACTAATTGATGAGACGCTGGAGTGGGTGCACCATTTGATGAGGTGCTGGAGTGGGTGCACCATTTGATGTGGTGCTAGAGTGGGTGCAGCATTTGATGTGGTGCGAGAGTGGGTGCACCATTTGATGCAGTTCTAAAGTGGGTGCACCATTTGATGAGGTGTTAGAGCGGGTGCAGCATTTCATGTGGTGCTTGAGTGGGCGCACCATTTGTTGCAGTGCTCGAGTGGGGGCACCATTTGATGCAGTGCTCGAGTGGGGGCACCATTTGATGCAGTGTTAGAGTGGCTGCACCGTTCGATGAGGCTCGAGAGTGGGTGCACCAATTGATGCAGTTCAAGAATGGGTGCACCATTTGGTGCAGTGTTAGAGTGGGTGCACCGTTCGATGAGGCAGTAGAGTGGGTGCACCATTTGATGTGGAAATAGATTGGCTGCACCATTTGATGCGGTGCTAGAGTGGGTGCCCCATTTGATGTGGTGCTAGAGTGGGTGCCCCATTTGATGTGGTGCTAGAGTGGGCACACTACTTGATGAGGCGCTGGAGTGGGTGCACCATTTGATGAGGTGCGAAAGTGGGCACACTACTTGATGAGGCGCTGGAGTGGGTGCACCATTTGATGAGGTGCGAAAGTGGGCACACTACTTGATGAGGCGCTGGAGTGGGTGCACCATTTGATGAGGTGCTGGAGACGGCGCACTACATGATGAGTCAGTAGAGGGGGTGCACCATTTGATGAGGTGCTGGAGTGGGTGCACCATTTGATGAGGTGCTAGAGCGGGTGCACCATTTGATGTGGTGCTAGAGTGGGTGCACCATTCAATGTGATGCCAGAGTGGGTGCACCATTTGATGAGGTGCTAGAGTGGGTGCACCATTTGATGTGGTGCTAGAGTGGGTGCACCATTTGATGAGGTGCTAGAGCGAGTGCAGCATTTCATGTGCTGCTAGAGTGGGTGCGCCATTTGTTGTCGTGCTCGAGTGGGGGCACCATTTGATGAGGTGCTACTGTGGCTGCACCATTTGATGAGGTGCTACAGTGGCTGCACCATTTGATGAGGTGCTGGAGTGGGTGCACCATTTCATGTGGTGCTAGAGTGGGTGCACCACTTGTGATGCTAGAGTAGGTGCACCATTTCATGTGGTGCTAGAGTGGGTGCACCACTTGTTGCGGTGCTCGAGTGGGGGCACCATTTGATGAGGTGCAGGGGTGGGTGCACCATTTGATGCAGTGTTAGAGTTGCTGCACCATTCGATGAGGTGCTAAAGTGGGTGCACCGTTCGATGAGGCAGTAGAGTGGGTGCAGCATTTGATGTGAAAATAGATTGGCTGCACCATTTGATGCGGTGCTAGAGTGGGTGCCCCAATTGATGAGGTGCTAGAGTGGGTGCCCCATTTGATATGGGGCTAGAGTGGGTGTCCCATTTGATGTGGTGCTGGAGTGGGCACACTACGTGATGATGAGGCGCTGGAGTGGATGCACCATTTGATGAGGTGCTGGAGTGGGTGCACCATTTGATGTGGTGCTACAGTGGGTGCCCCATTTGGTGTGGTGCTAGAGTGGGTGCCCCATTTGCTGTGGTGCTAGAGTTGGTGCCCCATTTGATGTGGTGTTGGAGTGGGCACACTACTTGATGAGGCGCTGGAGTGGGTCCACCATTTGTTGAGGTGCTAGAGTGGGCACACTACATGATGAGGCGCTAGAGTTGTTGCACCATTTGATGAGGTGCTAGAGTGGGTGCACCATTTGTTGCAGCGCTAGAGTGGGCGCACTCCTTGATGTGGGGCTGGAACGGGTGCACCATTTGATGAGGTGCTAGAGTGGGCACACCATTTGATGCAGTTCTAGAGTGGGTTCACCTTTTGATGAGGTGCTAGAGTGGGTGCACTATTTGATGAGGCACTGTAGTGGGTGCACCATTTGATGAGGCTCGAGAGTTGGTGCACCACTTGATGCAGTTATCGAGTGGGTGCACCTTTTGATGAGGTGCTGGAGTGGCTGCACCATTTGATGCGGTGCTAGAGTGATTGTACCATTTGATGAGGTGCTGGAGTGGCTGCACCATTTGATGCGGTGCTGGAGTGGTTGTACCATTTGATGAGGTGCTGGAGTGGCTGCACCATTTGATGTGATGCTAGAGTGGGCACAGTACTTGATGAGGCGCTGGAGTGGGTGCACCATTTGATGTGATGTTAGAGTGGGCACAGTACTTGATGAGGCGCTGGAGTGGGTGCACCATTTGATGAGGTGCTAGAGTGGACACACTAATTGATGAGACGCTGGAGTGGGTGCACCATTTGATGAGGTGCTGGAGTGGGTGCACCATTTGATGTGGTGCTAGAGTGGGTGCAGCATTTGATGTGGTGCGAGAGTGGGTGCACCATTTGATGCAGTTCTAAAGTGGGTGCACCATTTGATGAGGTGTTAGAGCGGGTGCAGCATTTCATGTGGTGCTTGAGTGGGCGCACCATTTGTTGCAGTGCTCGAGTGGGGGCACCATTTGATGCAGTGCTCGAGTGGGGGCACCATTTGATGCAGTGTTAGAGTGGCTGCACCATTCGATGAGGTGCTAACGTGTGTGCACCGTTCGATGAGGCTCGAGAGTGGGTGCACCAATTGATGCAGTTCAAGAATGGGTGCACCATTTGTTGCAGTGTTAGAGTGGGTGCACCATTCGATGAGGTGCTAAAGTGTGTGCACCGTTCGATGAGGCAGTAGAGTGGGTGCACCATTTGATGTGGAAATAGATTGGCTGCACCATTTGATGCGGTGCTAGAGTGGGTGCCCCATTTGATGTGGTGCTAGAGTGGGTGCCCCATTTGATGTGGTGCTAGAGTGGGCACACTACTTGATGAGGCGCTGGAGTGGGTGCACCATTTGATGAGGTGCGAAAGTGGGCACACTACTTGATGAGGCGCTGGAGTGGGTGCACCATTTGATGAGGTGCGAAAGTGGGCACACTACTTGATGAGGCGCTGGAGTGGGTGCACCATTTGATGAGGTGCTGGAGACGGCGCACTACATGATGAGTCAGTAGAGGGGGTGCACCATTTGATGAGGTGCTGGAGTGGGTGCACCATTTGATGAGGTGCTAGAGCGGGTGCACCATTTGATGTGGTGCTAGAGTGGGTGCACCATTCAATGTGATGCCAGAGTGGGTGCACCATTTGATGAGGTGCTAGAGTGGGTGCACCATTTGATGTGGTGCTAGAGTGGGTGCACCATTTGATGAGGTGCTAGAGCGAGTGCAGCATTTCATGTGCTGCTAGAGTGGGTGCGCCATTTGTTGTAGTGCTCGAGTGGGGGCACCATTTGATGAGGTGCTACTGTGGCTGCACCATTTGATGAGGTGCTACAGTGGCTGCACCATTTGATGAGGTGCTGGAGTGGGTGCACCATTTCATGTGGTGCTAGAGTGGGTGCACCACTTGTGATGCTAGAGTGGGTGCACCATTTCATGTGGTGCTAGAGTGGGTGCACCACTTGTTGCGGTGCTCGAGTGGGGGCACCATTTGATGAGGTGCAGGGGTGGGTGCACCATTTGATGCAGTGTTAGAGTTGCTGCACCATTCGATGAGGTGCTAAAGTGGGTGCACCGTTCGATGAGGCAGTAGAGTGGGTGCAGCATTTGATGTGAAAATAGATTGGCTGCACCATTTGATGCGGTGCTAGAGTGGGTGCCCCAATTGATGAGGTGCTAGAGTGGGTGCCCCATTTGATATGGGGCTAGAGTGGGTGTCCCATTTGATGTGGTGCTGGAGTGGGCACACTACGTGATGATGAGGCGCTGGAGTGGATGCACCATTTGATGAGGTGCTGGAGTGGGTGCACCATTTGATGTGGTGCTACAGTGGGTGCCCCATTTGGTGTGGTGCTAGAGTGGGTGCCCCATTTGCTGTGGTGCTAGAGTTGGTGCCCCATTTGATGTGGTGTTGGAGTGGGCACACTACTTGATGAGGCGCTGGAGTGGGTCCACCATTTGTTGAGGTGCTAGAGTGGGCACACTACATGATGAGGCGCTAGAGTTGTTGCACCATTTGATGAGGTGCTAGAGTGGGTGCACCATTTGTTGCAGCGCTAGAGTGGGCGCACTCCTTGATGTGGGGCTGGAACGGGTGCACCATTTGATGAGGTGTTAGAGTGGATGCACCATTTGATGAGGTGCTAGAGTGGGTGCACCATTTGATGCGGTGCTAGAGTGGGCACACCATTTGATGCAGTTCTAGAGTGGGTTCACCTTTTGATGAGGTGCTAGAGTGGGTGCACTATTTGATGAGGCACTGTAGTGGGTGCACCATTTGATGAGGCTCGAGAGTTGGTGCACCACTTGATGCAGTTATCGAGTGGGTGCACCTTTTGATGAGGTGCTGGAGTGGCTGCACCATTTGATGCGGTGCTAGAGTGATTGTACCATTTGATGAGGTGCTGGAGTGGCTGCACCATTTGATGCGGTGCTGGAGTGGTTGTACCATTTGATGAGGTGCTGGAGTGGCTGCACCATTTGATGTGATGCTAGAGTGGGCACAGTACTTGATGAGGCGCTGGAGTGGGTGCACCATTTGATGTGATGTTAGAGTGGGCACAGTACTTGATGAGGCGCTGGAGTGGGTGCACCATTTGATGAGGTGCTAGAGTGGACACACTAATTGATGAGACGCTGGAGTGGGTGCACCATTTGATGAGGTGCTGGAGTGGGTGCACCATTTGATGTGGTGCTAGAGTGGGTGCAGCATTTGATGTGGTGCGAGAGTGGGTGCACCATTTGATGCAGTTCTAAAGTGGGTGCACCATTTGATGAGGTGTTAGAGCGGGTGCAGCATTTCATGTGGTGCTTGAGTGGGCGCACCATTTGTTGCAGTGCTCGAGTGGGGGCACCATTTGATGCAGTGCTCGAGTGGGGGCACCATTTGATGCAGTGTTAGAGTGGCTGCACCATTCGATGAGGTGCTAACGTGTGTGCACCGTTCGATGAGGCTCGAGAGTGGGTGCACCAATTGATGCAGTTCAAGAATGGGTGCACCATTTGTTGCAGTGTTAGAGTGGGTGCACCATTCGATGAGGTGCTAAAGTGTGTGCACCGTTCGATGAGGCAGTAGAGTGGGTGCACCATTTGATGTGGAAATAGATTGGCTGCACCATTTGATGCGGTGCTAGAGTGGGTGCCCCATTTGATGTGGTGCTAGAGTGGGTGCCCCATTTGATGTGGTGCTAGAGTGGGCACACTACTTGATGAGGCGCTGGAGTGGGTGCACCATTTGATGAGGTGCGAAAGTGGGCACACTACTTGATGAGGCGCTGGAGTGGGTGCACCATTTGATGAGGTGCGAAAGTGGGCACACTACTTGATGAGGCGCTGGAGTGGGTGCACCATTTGATGAGGTGATGGAGACGGCGCACTACATGATGAGTCAGTAGAGGGGGTGCACCATTTGATGAGGTGCTGGAGTGGGTGCACCATTTGATGAGGTGCTAGAGCGGGTGCACCATTTGATGTGGTGCTAGAGTGGGTGCACCATTCAATGTGATGCCAGAGTGGGTGCACCATTTGATGAGGTGCTAGAGTGGGTGCACCATATGATGTGGTGCTAGAGTGGGTGCACCATTTGATGAGGTGCTAGAGCGAGTGCAGCATTTCATGTGCTGCTAGAGTGGGTGCGCCATTTGTTGTCGTGCTCGAGTGGGGGCACCATTTGATGAGGTGCTACTGTGGCTGCACCATTTGATGAGGTGCTACAGTGGCTGCACCATTTGATGAGGTGCTGGAGTGGGTGCACCATTTCATGTGGTGCTAGAGTGGGTGCACCACTTGTGATGCTAGAGTGGGTGCACCATTTCATGTGGTGCTAGAGTGGGTGCACCACTTGTTGCGGTGCTCGAGTGGGGGCACCATTTGATGAGGTGCAGGGGTGGGTGCACCATTTGATGCAGTGTTAGAGTTGCTGCACCATTCGATGAGGTGCTAAAGTGGGTGCACCGTTCGATGAGGCAGTAGAGTGGGTGCAGCATTTGATGTGAAAATAGATTGGCTGCACCATTTGATGCGGTGCTAGAGTGGGTGCCCCAATTGATGTGGTGCTAGAGTGGGTGCCCCATTTGATATGGGGCTAGAGTGGGTGTCCCATTTGATGTGGTGCTGGAGTGGGCACACTACGTGATGATGAGGCGCTGGAGTGGATGCACCATTTGATGAGGTGCTGGAGTGGGTGCACCATTTGATGTGGTGCTACAGTGGGTGCCCCATTTGGTGTGGTGCTAGAGTGGGTGCCCCGTTTGCTGTGGTGCTAGAGTTGGTGCCCCATTTGATGTGGTGTTGGAGTGGGCACACTACTTGATGAGGCGCTGGAGTGGGTCCACCATTTGTTGAGGTGCTAGAGTGGGCACACTACATGATGAGGCGCTAGAGTTGTTGCACCATTTGATGAGGTGCTAGAGTGGGTGCACCATTTGTTGCAGCGCTAGAGTGGGCGCACTCCTTGATGTGGGGCTGGAACGGGTGCACCATTTGATGAGGTGTTAGAGTGGATGCACCATTTGATGAGGTGCTAGAGTGGGTGCACCATTTGATGCGGTGCTAGAGTGGGCACACCATTTGATGCAGTTCTAGAGTGGGTTCACCTTTTGATGAGGTGCTAGAGTGGGTGCACTATTTGATGAGGCACTGTAGTGGGTGCACCATTTGATGAGGCTCGAGAGTTGGTGCACCACTTGATGCAGTTATCGAGTGGGTGCACCTTTTGATGAGGTGCTGGAGTGGCTGCACCATTTGATGCGGTGCTAGAGTGATTGTACCATTTGATGAGGTGCTGGAGTGGCTGCACCATTTGATGCGGTGCTGGAGTGGTTGTACCATTTGATGAGGTGCTGGAGTGGCTGCACCATTTGATGTGATGCTAGAGTGGGCACAGTACTTGATGAGGCGCTGGAGTGGGTGCACCATTTGATGTGATGTTAGAGTGGGCACAGTACTTGATGAGGCGCTGGAGTGGGTGCACCATTTGATGAGGTGCTAGAGTGGACACACTAATTGATGAGACGCTGGAGTGGGTGCACCATTTGATGAGGTGCTGGAGTGGGTGCACCATTTGATGTGGTGCTAGAGTGGGTGCAGCATTTGATGTGGTGCGAGAGTGGGTGCACCATTTGATGCAGTTCTAAAGTGGGTGCACCATTTGATGAGGTGTTAGAGCGGGTGCAGCATTTCATGTGGTGCTTGAGTGGGCGCACCATTTGTTGCAGTGCTCGAGTGGGGGCACCATTTGATGCAGTGCTCGAGTGGGGGCACCATTTGATGCAGTGTTAGAGTGGCTGCACCATTCGATGAGGTGCTAACGTGTGTGCACCGTTCGATGAGGCTCGAGAGTGGGTGCACCAATTGATGCAGTTCAAGAATGGGTGCACCATTTGTTGCAGTGTTAGAGTGGGTGCACCATTCGATGAGGTGCTAAAGTGTGTGCACCGTTCGATGAGGCAGTAGAGTGGGTGCACCATTTGATGTGGAAATAGATTGGCTGCACCATTTGATGCGGTGCTAGAGTGGGTGCCCCATTTGATGTGGTGCTAGAGTGGGTGCCCCATTTGATGTGGTGCTAGAGTGGGCACACTACTTGATGAGGCGCTGGAGTGGGTGCACCATTTGATGAGGTGCGAAAGTGGGCACACTACTTGATGAGGCGCTGGAGTGGGTGCACCATTTGATGAGGTGCGAAAGTGGGCACACTACTTGATGAGGCGCTGGAGTGGGTGCACCATTTGATGAGGTGATGGAGACGGCGCACTACATGATGAGTCAGTAGAGGGGGTGCACCATTTGATGAGGTGCTGGAGTGGGTGCACCATTTGATGAGGTGCTAGAGCGGGTGCACCATTTGATGTGGTGCTAGAGTGGGTGCACCATTCAATGTGATGCCAGAGTGGGTGCACCATTTGATGAGGTGCTAGAGTGGGTGCACCATATGATGTGGTGCTAGAGTGGGTGCACCATTTGATGAGGTGCTAGAGCGAGTGCAGCATTTCATGTGCTGCTAGAGTGGGTGCGCCATTTGTTGTCGTGCTCGAGTGGGGGCACCATTTGATGAGGTGCTACTGTGGCTGCACCATTTGATGAGGTGCTACAGTGGCTGCACCATTTGATGAGGTGCTGGAGTGGGTGCACCATTTCATGTGGTGCTAGAGTGGGTGCACCACTTGTGATGCTAGAGTGGGTGCACCATTTCATGTGGTGCTAGAGTGGGTGCACCACTTGTTGCGGTGCTCGAGTGGGGGCACCATTTGATGAGGTGCAGGGGTGGGTGCACCATTTGATGCAGTGTTAGAGTTGCTGCACCATTCGATGAGGTGCTAAAGTGGGTGCACCGTTCGATGAGGCAGTAGAGTGGGTGCAGCATTTGATGTGAAAATAGATTGGCTGCACCATTTGATGCGGTGCTAGAGTGGGTGCCCCAATTGATGTGGTGCTAGAGTGGGTGCCCCATTTGATATGGGGCTAGAGTGGGTGTCCCATTTGATGTGGTGCTGGAGTGGGCACACTACGTGATGATGAGGCGCTGGAGTGGATGGACCATTTGATGAGGTGCTGGAGTGGGTGCACCATTTGATGTGGTGCTACAGTGGGTGCCCCATTTGCTGTGGTGCTAGAGTTGGTGCCCCATTTGATGTGGTGTTGGAGTGGGCACACTACTTGATGAGGCGCTGGAGTGGGTCCACCATTTGTTGAGGTGCTAGAGTGGGCACACTACTTGATGTGGCGCTGGAATGGGTGCACCATTTGATGAGGTGCTGGAGTGGGTGCACCATTTGATGAGGTGCTAGAGTGGGTGCACCATTTGATGAGGTGCTCGAGTGGGTGCACCATTTGATGAGGTGCTGGAGTGGGTGCACCATTTGATGTGGTGCTACAGTGGGTGCCCCATTTGCTGTGGTGCTAGAGTTGGTGCCCCATTTGATGTGGTGCTGGAGTGGGCACACTACTGGATGAGGCGCGGGAGTGCGTGCACCATTTGTTGAGGTGCTCGAGTGGGCACACTACATGATGAGGCGCTATAGTGGTTGCACCATTTGATGCAGCGCTAGAGTGGGCGCACTCCTTGATGTGGCGCTGGAATGGGTGCACCATTTGATGAGGTGCTAGAGTGGGTGCACCATTTGATGAGGTGCTAGAGTGGGTGCACCATTTGATGAGGTGCTAGAGTGGGCACACCACTTGATGCAGTTCTAGAGTGGGTGCACCATTTGATGAGGTGCTGGAGTGGGTGCACCTTTTGATGAGGTGCTAGAGTGGGTGCACCATTGGATGAGGTGCTAGAGTGGGTGCACCATTTGATGAGGTGCTAGAGTGGGTGCACCATTTGATGAGGTGCTAGAGTGGGCACACCACTTGATGCAGTTCTAGAGTGTGTGCACCATTTGATGAGGTGCTGGAGTGGGTGCACCTTTTGATGAGGTGCTAGAGTGGGTGCCCCATTTGCTGTGGTGCTAGAGTTGGTGCCCCATTTGATGTGGTGCTGGAGTGGGCACACTACTAGATGAGGCGCGGGAGTGGGTGCACCATTTGTTGAGGTGGTAGAGTGGGCACACTACATGATGAGGCGCTATAGTGGTTGCACCATTTGATGAGGTGCTAGAGTGGGTGCACCATTTGTTGCAGCGCTAGAGTGGGCGCACTCCTTGATGTGGCGCTGGAATGGGTGCACCATTTGATGAGGTGCTAGAGTGGGTGCACCATTTGATGAGGTGCTGGAGTGGGTGCACCATTTGATGAGGTGCTAGAGTGGGCACACCACTTGATGCCGTTCTAGAGTGGGTGCACCATTTGATGAGGTGCTAGAGTGGGTGCACCTTTTGATGAGGTGCTAGAGTGGGTGCACCATTGGATGAGGTGCTAGAGTGGGTGCACCATTTGATGAGGTGCTAGAGTGGGTGCACCATTTGATGAGGTGCTAGAGTGGGCACACCACTTGATGCAGTTCTAGAGTGGGTGCACCATTTGATGAGGTGCTGGAGTGGGTGCACCTTTTGATGAGGTGCTAGAGTGGGTGCACCATTTGATGCGGTGCAAGAGTGGGTGCACCATTTGATGAGGCGCTGTAGTGGGTGCACCATTTGATGAGGCTCGAGAGTTGGTGCACCATTTGATGCAGTTATCGAGTGGGTGCACCTTTTGATGAGGTGCTGGAGTGGCTGCACCATTTGATGCGGTGCTAGAGTGGTTGTGCCATTTGATGAGGTGATACAGTGGCTGCACCTTTTGATGAGGTGCTGGAGTGGGTGCACCATTTGATGTGATGCTTGAGTGGGCACAGTACTTGATGAGGTGCTGGAGTGGGTCCACCATTTGATGAGGTGCTAGAGTGGACACACTAATTGATGAGACGCTGGAGTGCGTGCACCATTTGATGAGGTGCTGGAGTGGGCACACGATACGATGAGTCAGTAGAGGGGGTGCACCATTTGCCGAGGTGCTGGAGTGGCTGCACCATTTGATGAGGTGCTAGAGCGGGTGCACCATTTGATGTGGTGCTAGCGTAGGTGCACCATTTGATGTGGTGCTAGAGTGGGTGCACCATTTGATGAGGCTCGAGAGTGGGTGCACCATTTGATGCAGTTCTAGAGTGGGTGCACCATTTGATGCAGTTCTAGAGTGGGTGCACCATTTGATGCAGTGTTAGAGTGGGGGCACCATTTGATGCAGTGCTCGAGTGGGGGCACCATTTGATGCAGTGTTAGAGTGGGGGCACCATTTGATGCAGTGTTAGAGTGGGGGCACCATTTGATGCATGTCTAGAGTGGCTGCACCATTCGATGAGGTGCTAACGTGTGTGCACCGTTCGCTGAGGCTCGAGAGTGGGTGCACCATTAGATGAGGCTCGAGAGTGGGTGCACCATTTGATGCAGTTCAAAAGTGGGTGCACCATTTGTTGCAGTGTTAGAGTGGGTGCACCATTTGATGAGGTGCAGGAGTGGGTGCTCCATTTGATGCAGTGTTAGTGTGGCTGCACCATTCGATGAGGTGCTAAAGTGTGTGCACCGTCCAATGAGGCAGTAGAGTGGGTGCACCATTTGATGTGAAAATAGATTGGCTGCACCATTTGATGCGGTGCTAGAGTGGGTGCACCATTTGATGAGGTGCTACAGTGGCTGCACCATTTGATGAGGTGCTGGAGTGGGTGCCCCATTTGATGTGGTGCTAGAGTGGGCACACTAGTTGATGAGGCGCTGGAGTGGGTGCACCATTTGATGAGGTGCGAAAGTGGGCACACTACTTGATGAGGCGCTGGAGTGGGTGCACCATTTGATGAGGTGCAGGAGTGGGTGCTCCATTTGATGCAGTGTTAGTGTGGCTGTACCATTCGATGAGGTGCTCAAGTGTGTGCACCGTTCGATGAGGCAGTAGAGTGGGTGCACCATTTGATGTGAAAATAGATTGGCTGCACCATTTGATGCGGTGCTAGAGTGGGTGCACCATTTGATGAGGTGCTACAGTGGCTGCACCTTTGATGAGGTGCTGGAGTGGGTGCCCCATTTGATGTGGTGCTAGAGTGGGCACACTACTTGATGAGGCGCTGGAGTGGGTGCACCATTTGATGAGGTGCTAGAGTGGGTGCACCATTTGATGAGGTGCTGGAGTGGGTGCACCATTTGATGTGGTGCTACAGTGGGTGCCCCATTTGCTGTGGTGCTAGAGTTGGTGCCCCATTTGATGTGGTGCTGGAGTGGGCACACTACTAGATGAGGCGCGGGAGTGGGTGCACCATTTGTTGAGGTGCTAGAGTGGGCACACTACATGATGAGGCGCTAGAGTTGTTGCACCATTTGATGAGGTGCTAGAGTGGGTGCACCATTTGTTGCAGCGCTAGAGTGGGCGCACTCCTTGATGTGGGGCTGGAACGGGTGCACCATTTGATGAGGTGTTAGAGTGGATGCACCATTTGATGAGGTGCTAGAGTGGGTGCACCATTTGATGAGGTGCTAGAGTGGGCACACCATTTGATGCAGTTCTAGAGTGGGTTCACCTTTTGATGAGGTGCTAGAGTGGGTGCACTATTTGATGAGGCACTGTAGTGGGTGCACCATTTGATGAGGCTCGAGAGTTGGTGCACCACTTGATGCAGTTATCGAGTGGGTGCACCTTTTGATGAGGTGCTGGAGTGGCTGCACCATTTGATGCGGTGCTAGAGTGATTGTACCATTTGATGCGGTGCTGGAGTGGTTGTACCATTTGATGAGGTGCTGGAGTGGCTGCACCATTTGATGCGGTGCTAGAGTGATTGTACCATTTGATGCGGTGCTGGAGTGGTTGTACCATTTGATGAGGTGCTGGAGTGGGTGCACCATTTGATGTGATGTTAGAGTGGGCACAGTACTTGATGAGGCGCTGGAGTGGGTGCACCATTTGATGAGGTGCTAGAGTGGACACACTAATTGATGAGACGCTGGAGTGGGTGCACCATTTGATGAGGTGCTGGAGTGGGTGCACCATTTGATGTGGTGCTAGAGTGGGTGCAGCATTTGATGTGGTGCGAGAGTGGGTGCACCATTTGATGCAGTTCTAAAGTGGGTGCACCATTTGATGAGGTGTTAGAGCGGGTGCAGCATTTCATGTGGTGCTTGAGTGGGCGCACCATTTGTTGCAGTGCTCGAGTGGGGGCACCATTTGATGCAGTGCTCGAGTGGGGGCACCATTTGATGCAGTGTTAGAGTGGCTGCACCGTTCGATGAGGCTCGAGAGTGGGTGCACCAATTGATGCAGTTCAAGAATGGGTGCACCAATTGTTGCAGTGTTAGAGTGGGTCCACCGTTCGATGAGGCAGTAGAGTGGGTGCACCATTTGATGTGGAAATAGATTGGCTGCACCATTTGATGCGGTGCTAGAGTGGGTGCCCCATTTGATGTGGTGCTAGAGTGGGTGCCCCATTTGATGTGGTGCTAGAGTGGGCACACTACTTGATGAGGCGCTGGAGTGGGTGCACCATTTGATGAGGTGCGAAAGTGGGCACACTACTTGATGAGGCGCTGGAGTGGGTGCACCATTTGATGAGGTGCGAAAGTGGGCACACTACTTGATGAGGCGCTGGAGTGGGTGCACCATTTGATGAGGTGCTGGAGACGGCGCACTACATGATGAGTCAGTAGAGGGGGTGCACCATTTGATGAGGTGCTGGAGTGGGTGCACCATTTGATGAGGTGCTAGAGCGGGTGCACCATTTGATGTGGTGCTAGAGTGGGTGCACCATTCAATGTGATGCCAGAGTGGGTGCACCATTTGATGAGGTGCTAGAGTGGGTGCACCATTTGATGTGGTGCTAGAGTGGGTGCACCATTTGATGAGGTGCTAGAGCGAGTGCAGCATTTCATGTGCTGCTAGAGTGGGTGCGCCATTTGTTGTCGTGCTCGAGTGGGGGCACCATTTGATGAGGTGCTACTGTGGCTGCACCATTTGATGAGGTGCTACAGTGGCTGCACCATTTGATGAGGTGCTGGAGTGGGTGCACCATTTCATGTGGTGCTAGAGTGGGTGCACCACTTGTGATGCTAGAGTGGGTGCACCATTTCATGTGGTGCTAGAGTGGGTGCACCACTTGTTGCGGTGCTCGAGTGGGGGCACCATTTGATGAGGTGCAGGGGTGGGTGCACCATTTGATGCAGTGTTAGAGTTGCTGCACCATTCGATGAGGTGCTAAAGTGGGTGCACCGTTCGATGAGGCAGTAGAGTGGGTGCAGCATTTGATGTGAAAATAGATTGGCTGCACCATTTGATGCGGTGCTAGAGTGGGTGCCCCAATTGATGAGGTGCTAGAGTGGGTGCCCCATTTGATATGGGGCTAGAGTGGGTGTCCCATTTGATGTGGTGCTGGAGTGGGCACACTACGTGATGATGAGGCGCTGGAGTGGATGCACCATTTGATGAGGTGCTGGAGTGGGTGCACCATTTGATGTGGTGCTACAGTGGGTGCCCCATTTGGTGTGGTGCTAGAGTGGGTGCCCCATTTGCTGTGGTGCTAGAGTTGGTGCCCCATTTGATGTGGTGTTGGAGTGGGCACACTACTTGATGAGGCGCTGGAGTGGGTCCACCATTTGTTGAGGTGCTAGAGTGGGCACACTACATGATGAGGCGCTATAGTGGTTGCACCATTTGATGCAGCGCTAGAGTGGGCGCACTCCTTGATGTGGCGCTGGAATGGGTGCACCATTTGATGAGGTGCTAGAGTGGGTGCACCATTTGATGAGGTGCTAGAGTGGGTGCACCATTTGATGAGGTGCTAGAGTGGGCACACCACTTGATGCAGTTCTAGAGTGGGTGCACCATTTGATGAGGTGCTGGAGTGGGTGCACCTTTTGATGAGGTGCTAGAGTGGGTGCACCATTGGATGAGGTGCTAGAGTGGGTGCACCATTTGATGAGGTGCTAGAGTGGGTGCACCATTTGATGAGGTGCTAGAGTGGGCACACCACTTGATGCAGTTCTAGAGTGTGTGCACCATTTGATGAGGTGCTGGAGTGGGTGCACCTTTTGATGAGGTGCTAGAGTGGGTGCCCCATTTGCTGTGGTGCTAGAGTTGGTGCCCCATTTGATGTGGTGCTGGAGTGGGCACACTACTAGATGAGGCGCGGGAGTGGGTGCACCATTTGTTGAGGTGGTAGAGTGGGCACACTACATGATGAGGCGCTATAGTGGTTGCACCATTTGATGAGGTGCTAGAGTGGGTGCACCATTTGTTGCAGCGCTAGAGTGGGCGCACTCCTTGATGTGGCGCTGGAATGGGTGCACCATTTGATGAGGTGCTAGAGTGGGTGCACCATTTGATGAGGTGCTGGAGTGGGTGCACCATTTGATGAGGTGCTAGAGTGGGCACACCACTTGATGCCGTTCTAGAGTGGGTGCACCATTTGATGAGGTGCTAGAGTGGGTGCACCTTTTGATGAGGTGCTAGAGTGGGTGCACCATTGGATGAGGTGCTAGAGTGGGTGCACCATTTGATGAGGTGCTAGAGTGGGTGCACCATTTGATGAGGTGCTAGAGTGGGCACACCACTTGATGCAGTTCTAGAGTGGGTGCACCATTTGATGAGGTGCTGGAGTGGGTGCACCTTTTGATGAGGTGCTAGAGTGGGTGCACCATTTGATGCGGTGCAAGAGTGGGTGCACCATTTGATGAGGCGCTGTAGTGGGTGCACCATTTGATGAGGCTCGAGAGTTGGTGCACCATTTGATGCAGTTATCGAGTGGGTGCACCTTTTGATGAGGTGCTGGAGTGGCTGCACCATTTGATGCGGTGCGAGAGTGGTTGTGCCATTTGATGAGGTGATACAGTGGCTGCACCTTTTGATGAGGTGCTGGAGTGGGTGCACCATTTGATGTGATGCTTGAGTGGGCACAGTACTTGATGAGGTGCTGGAGTGGGTCCACCATTTGATGAGGTGCTAGAGTGGACACACTAATTGATGAGACGCTGGAGTGGGTGCACCATTTGATGAGGTGCTGGAGTGGGCACACGATACGATGAGTCAGTAGAGGGGGTGCACCATTTGCCGAGGTGCTGGAGTGGCTGCACCATTTGATGAGGTGCTAGAGCGGGTGCACCATTTGATGTGGTGCTAGCGTAGGTGCACCATTTGATGTGGTGCTAGAGTGGGTGCACCATTTGATGAGGCTCGAGAGTGGGTGCACCATTTGATGCAGTTCTAGAGTGGGTGCACCATTTGATGCAGTTCTAGAGTGGGTGCACCATTTGATGCAGTGTTAGAGTGGGGGCACCATTTGATGCAGTGTTAGAGTGGGGGCACCATTTGATGCAGTGTTAGAGTGGGGGCACCATTTGATGCAGTGTTAGAGTGGGGGCACCATTTGATGCATGTCTAGAGTGGCTGCACCATTCGATGAGGTGCTAACGTGTGTGCACCGTTCGCTGAGGCTCGAGAGTGGGTGCACCATTAGATGAGGCTCGAGAGTGGGTGCACCATTTGATGCAGTTCAAAAGTGGGTGCACCATTTGTTGCAGTGTTAGAGTGGGTGCACCATTTGATGAGGTGCAGGAGTGGGTGCTCCATTTGATGCAGTGTTAGTGTGGCTGCACCATTCGATGAGGTGCTAAAGTGTGTGCACCGTCCAATGAGGCAGTAGAGTGGGTGCACCATTTGATGTGAAAATAGATTGGCTGCACCATTTGATGCGGTGCTAGAGTGGGTGCACCATTTGATGAGGTGCTACAGTGGCTGCACCATTTGATGAGGTGCTGGAGTGGGTGCCCCATTTGATGTGGTGCTAGAGTGGGCACACTAGTTGATGAGGCGCTGGAGTGGGTGCACCATTTGATGGGGTGCTGGAGAGGGCACACTACATGATGAGTCAGTAGAGGAGGTGCACCATTTGATGTGGTGCTCGAGTGGGGGCACCATTTGATGTGGTGCTAGAGTGGGTGCACTATTCAATGTGATGCCAGAGTGGGTGCACCATTTGATGAGGTGTGAGAGTGGGTGCACCATTTAATGTGATGCTAGAGTGGGTGCACCATTTGATGCAGTGCGAGAGTATGTGCATCATTTGATGAGGTGCTAGAGTGGGTGCACAATTTGATGCGGTGTTAGAGTGGCTGCACCATTCGATGAGGTGCT
This sequence comes from Mustelus asterias, assembly GCF_964213995.1. Classification (NCBI taxonomy): domain Eukaryota; kingdom Metazoa; phylum Chordata; class Chondrichthyes; order Carcharhiniformes; family Triakidae; genus Mustelus; species Mustelus asterias. The sequence goes on from NC_135809.1 coordinate 73,577,567, forward strand.
AAAGTGGGTGCACCATTCGAAGTGGCAGTAGAGTGGGTGCACCATCTGATGTGAAAATAGAGTGGGTGCACCATTTGATGTGAAGCTAGAGTGAGTGCACCATTTGATGCAGTTCTAGAGTGGGTGCACCATTTAATGAGGTGCTGGAGTGGGTGCACCTTTTGATGCAGTGTGAGAGTGGGTGCACAATTTGATGAGGTGCGACAGTGGGCACACTACTTGATGAGGTGCTAGAGTGGGTGCACCATTTGATGAGATGCTAGAGTGAGTGCACCATTTGATGCAGTTCTAGAGTAGTTGCACCATTTGATGCAGTGTTAGAGTGGCTGCACGATTCGATGAGGTGCTAAAGTGGGTGCACCATTCGAAGTGGCAGGAGAGTGGGTGCCCCATTTAATGTGGTGCTAGAGTGGTTACACTACTTGATGAGGCGCAGGAGTGGGTGCACCATTTGATGAGGTGCTAGAGTGGGTGCACCATTTGACGTGATGCGAGAGTGAGTGCACCATTTGATCCAGTTCTAGAGTGGGTGCACCATTTGATGAGGTGCAGGATTGGGTGCACCATTTGATGCAGTGCTAGAGTGCGTGCACCATTTGATGCGGTGCTAGAGTTGGTGCACCATTTGATGCAGTGCTCGAGTGGGTGCATCATTTGATGCGGTGCTAGAGTGGGTGCACCATTTGATGTGGTGCTAGAGTGGGTGCACCATTTGATGAGGTGCTAGAGTGGGTGCACCATTAGATGCAGTTCTAGAGTGGGTGCACCACGTGATGAGGTGCTCGAGTGGGTGCACCATGTGATGCAGTTCTTGTGTAGGCGCACCATTTGATGAGGTGCTAGAATGGGTGCACTATTTGATGTGGTGCTAGAGTGGGTGCACCATTTGATGAGGTGCTGGAGTGGGTGCCCCATTTGATGAGGTGCTGGAATGGGTGCACCATTTAAAGTGATGCTAGAGTGGGTGCACCATTTGATGCATTGCGAGAGTATGTGCCTCATTTGATGAGGTGCTAGAGTGGGTGCAACATTTGATACACTTCTACAGTGGGTGCATCATTTGATGTGGTGCTAGAGTGGGTGCACCACGTGATGAGGTGCTAGAGTGGGTGCACCATGTGATGCACTTCTACAGTGGGTGCATCATTTGATGTGGTGCTAGAGTGGGTGCAACATTTGATGCAATTCTACAGTGGGTGCATCATTTGATGTGGTGCTAGAGTGGGTGCACCACGTGATGAGGTGCTCGAGTGGGTGCACCATGTGATGCAGTTCTTGAGTGGGCGCACCATTTGATGAGGTGCTAGAATGGGTGCACCATTTGATGTGGTGCTAGAGTGGGTGCACCATTTGATGAGGTGCTGGTGTGGGTGCCCCATTTGATGAGGTGCTGGAATGGGTGCACCATTTAAAGTGATGCTAGAGTGGGTGCACCATTTGATGCATTGCGAGAGTATGTGCCTCATTTGATGAGGTGCTAGAGTGGGTGCAACATTTGATACACTTCTACAGTGGGTGCATCATTTGATGTGGTGCTAGAGTGGGTGCACCACGTGATGAGGTGCTAGAGTGGGTGCACCATGTGATGCACTTCTACAGTGGGTGCATCATTTGATGTGGTGCTAGAGTGGGTGCAACATTTGATGCAATTCTACAGTGGGTGCATCATTTGATGTGGTGCTAGAGTGGGTGCACCACGTGATGAGGTGCTCGAGTGGGTGCACCATGTGATGCAGTTCTTGAGTGGGCGCACCATTTGATGAGGTGCTAGAATGGGTGCACCATTTGATGTGGTGCTAGAGTGGGTGCACCATTTGATGAGGTGCTGGTGTTGGTGCCCCATTTGATGAGGTGCTAGAGTTGGTGAACCATTTGATGTGGTGCGAGAGTGAGTGCACCATTTGACTGCCAGGCCGGGGAAGTCGGGGGATGTTGGGGCTGGCCCGGACATGTCCGAGGGCCAGCGATTGGGGCAGAGGGGATTTGTGTGCCAGCAATGCAGGGTTGTGTGGCTGGCCAGCGATCAGGAGGCCGACCTCTCCAATGGGGATAGGCCCCACACCCATATTTGTAATGAGATTCGCGCTAGTGCACTGTGCAGTGCACAGAGTGTGGGAGATTCATTTTGAAAATCCTACTGAAAAAAGCGCGACTTACTCCAGTTTATACGCAAACCCGACACTTAGAATTTTTGGGGGAGAATCTTTTCTCAGGCTTTTCTCGAGTGTGGGCGGCACAGTGGTTAGCACTGCTGCTTCACAGCTCCAGGGACCTGGGTTCGATTCCCGGCTTGGGTCACTGTCTGTGTGGAGTTTGTACGTTCTCCTTGTGTCTGCGTGGGTTTCCTCCGGGTGCTTCGGTTTCCTCCCACAGTCCAAAGATGTGCGGGTTAGGTTGATTGGCCATGCTAAAAAATAGCACCTTAGTGTCCTGAGATGCGTAGGTTAGAGGGATTAGCGGGTAAATGTGTAGGGATATGGGGGTAGGGCCTGGGTTGGATTGTGGTCGGTACAGACCCAATGGGCCAAATGGCCTCTTTCTGCACTGTAGGGTTTCTATGATTTCTATGAAGAAGTAGAAGATTCCCAAGTCCAAATCTATCCTCTTCCTGTTCAAGACAGAAAGTGTTAATGTCCTTCAATCTTCACTCTTGAATCAGTTTTGAGAGGTTACGTGGTCCTTAAAATTCAGCTATCATGAAGATCACACTCCAACTACCAACAGTCCTGTAAAACTGGTGTCCTATTTCACCAATAAAAATGTTCCCTTGGGAACAGAGGAACACCCACATCTTCCCAGAGAGCCAAGAATTCTGTGGGAGAGTGAATCCCTTATGACACTGACTTGTGGGTGGGAGGGAAAGAATAGGAGCAGGAGTTGGGTAGAATCTGTATCACTCAAAGGAAGTTACAGAAGTGTCACGTAAATAGTTTGAGAAATAACAACATCATTATTAAAGAAGCCGATATTATACTTGGGGGTAGGTATAGTATAATGGGTTAATAGTTAATGAGTTAGTGATAAAGATCATAACGTAATAGTCATGTACTAGAGCAGATGAAAGAGGAAGCACTCATGAGAGACATACCTACTCTGTATAATATCTTGTCTATTGTGTTAATAAAGCTGTCTGAAGTAATTACCTGTGTCAGGACCATAATAACTCCAGATAAGATAGGTCACACAACCAGCATATGAATGCCTGCACAATGTCAAAGTGTTCACAGCTTTCAATAACCAGAGTGTTCCATTTCAATCTATGATTTGTTCTTTTTTAGCATTCCCCATATTACCAAACCTTGTAACTCTGTCCTGGATCGAGATAACTCCGAGGATATCACCGCAGTTTGTGAAGGGTTTGATGGGTATATACGTTGTGTTCATGGTTGTATTGTTTTCACAGCACTCTGGGCTGCATTTGATGCCTCGATCTCTTACTCATTGTATAAGTGTCTCATGAAATCTACTGCTTTACTTGCCAAGTCAGAAATTAGAATTCTACATGAGTAAGTGGAAGTGTTCATCTTTGTTGAAGTCTTAATGTAAAAGGTTATAGACATTTTTATAGACTTTACAGACATTCACAAGCTGTGTGATTCAGCAGATCTCCTCAGTGAGAAGAGCATGGTGGGGTAGCATTGTAATTAATCCTATCAATATTGGAATTGATCATGCTTGGCTAATTTAATTGAATGTTTTGATGAAGTCACAGAGAAGGTTGTTGAAGGAAATGCAATGGATGTTGTCCAAATGGATCTTAAGGAAGCATTTGACAAAGTACCACATAAAGGCTGGTTAATAAAACTGAAGCTCATAGAATAGGAGACTCAGGGCCTGATTTTACCATTTTGATTCCAAGTGCTGAAACTTGGCGCAATTCAGATCGGATTTGGAAAACTGCTCTCAGGCGCCCCCATACGCACTTAGCCTGAAAAAAAAATTGCGGGTCTGAATCGCGCTGTGGGCGTGGCTTATCATGCCCGAAATGCTGCATCTCCGATCGGAACTTTGAACTGCGCACGCGCAGTGAGAAAGAATTTTGAAAAAATGCGCCCCTAGCACATTGCTCCCGGGCCGCAAAAAGCGGATAAAGCGGCCGAGAGCGAAAAGCGGGAGCAATGGCCCCCACGGACATTGCCCCACCCTCACAACATAACTGTCCCCCTTATCCACCCACCCCGCTACCCAGGCCGATTCTGACCCTCTGTCCCACTTGCCCCCCACAGATTGCCCGCAGAGTGGCAGCGGTCACCCCTGCCCCCCCCCCCCCCCCCCCGCCACCAGAGAACGATCCCCCCCCCCCCCACACGGCCCCGCCAGAGAATAATCGGGCCTCCCTCCTCCCCTCCCCCCCCACCAACTAGAGAGCGATCGGGCCTCCCTCCTCCCTCCCCACCAACAGAGATACATCTGACCCACCTCCCTCCACCTGCCCCCCCCCCCCCCCCCCCCCCTCCGCCCCACCAAGAGTGATCTGGCCCTCTCTCCCCCCAACCAGAGGGCAATCGGGCCTTCCTCCTTCCTTCTCCCCTCACCAGAGAATGATCTGACCCGCCTCCCCCCCCCCCCCCCTCCCCCCCCCACATCCCCTCACCGATCTGAGTCAGAGAGCCATTGGAAGCTCTAACTTACCTCTTCAGAAGCTGGAGCACTTGAAACAGACCTTTGCCGAGCATGTCTGTTTCATGCTGAATCATCGCAAACGCAATGGTAAAGGGGGAAATGCTGGAAAAGTTGGGCAGGCAGTCCATTAATTCAATTTAAATGCATGCAAATGCATTTAAATCGCCATTGCACCCGATTCAGGCGCGGTTCAGATCGTGGCCATTTTCGAGCCTTGGTAAAGTGGGGATCTGCGCAAACATGGGCGCAGATCGCGCTAATCACCTCATGCCCGACTTTACCAAATTTTCGGACGTGACGCAATGGTAAAATCGGGCCCTCAGTGTTAGTGTGGAAAAAAGAATGGTTATTTTGTTCCTTAATGGGATGTGGGCAGCGCTGGCTGGGCTAGCATTTGTTGCCCATTCCTAAGTGCCCTTGAACTGAGTGGCTTGCTAGGCCATTTCAGAGGGCATTTGAAAGTTAACCACATTGCTGTGGGTCTGGAGTCACCTGTGGGCCAGACCAGGTAAGCATGACAGATTTCCTTCCCTAAAGGATATTAATGAACCAGATCGGTTTCTCCAACAACCGACAATGATTTCACAGCTATCATTAGGCTTCTAATTTCAGCTTTTTACTGAATTCAAATTTCACCATCTACCATGGTCGAATTTAAACCTGGGTTCCCAGAGCACTACCCTGGGTCTCTGGTTAACTCATCACTACATCACTGGCTCTCTTTTAAGGATAGAAAACAGCGAGTTGTGGGGAATGGTAGACAGTGGTGTTCCCCAAGGATCAGTGCTGTGGAGCACTGCCTTGTTTGAAATATATAAAACGCTTGAATATTGGAATAGAGTAACATTTCCAAATTGGACAATGATATCCAACTTGGAGGTATGGCAAACAGTGAGAATTATACCAATCAACTCAGGGTAAGACTGGCAAACAACTGACATGGAAAAGTGTGAGGTGATGTATTTTATAGAATGGGTAGGAAAGGTGAATCTCGACTCAATTGCAAAGAATGTGCAGAGACAGAAGTACCCAGAGATTGATATGTATCCATCTTTGAAGGTGGCATTTTGAGAGAGCAGTTCACAAACCACATGGGATCTTGGGTTTCTTAAATAGAGATTTTGAGTACAAAAGCAAGGAAATTATGCTGAATGTTTCGAAAGCTGGGGTTAGGCAATAAATTGAGTATTGTATCCAGTTCTAGTCACCACACTTTAGAAAGAATGTCTAGGTTCTGGAGGAGACTTACAAGAGTGGATGAAGGATTTTTTTACGAGGTTAGGTTAGAGAAACTGGGGTTGTTATCCTGGGAACAAAGGAGATTAAAGAGAGATTTAACAGTGTGTGCTGTGCTCAAAGCAAAATTGAAACAAAGACTGGATCACATGAAGCATTTCCCTTCTCATGATATCATGCTGCTGTCCTTAAAATGATATCACAACAAAAGCGTCTCCATATCATCTTCTCTGATGTTAAATACAGCTCCTACACCTTTTCTTGTCTCAAAGAAGCTTGTTGATTTTTTTCTTTCTGTTCGAAACACATTTCTTTCATTTTGACACCTCCTAACCATCCAAACAAAAACAATTCACCACAGATTTGAACATTGCTCTTTCCTATCTGGGGAGTTTCCTGTGGTATCAATCTGACCCTCTTTGAACAGGTTACAGTAAACAAACTGATTGTAACAGGTAGAATCCTCTTCACCTTTAGTCCCCAACCCTTCGTCAGTTTGATCTCCTGTAATCTACTCAATGCTGCTTTGAATTATGTTGCACTTGTTCCTTCTAACCTTAGATATAAGATCCCTCACACGTTGCCTCTTTCCTTACACACTGCACTGTATTCAAACCAAGTTATCAAACTTTTTCCAGCATTGATTCCCAGAATTCCTTCTCCTGATTTCTCCTTCTCGCCACCTCTCCGTGTTTTTGACCCAAACCCAGCTATGACCCATTCACCCTTTACTCAATCTTTTACCTTTTCTATTCTGTCTAATCTTATCTTTGGTGCCATTATTCTTCATCAGGTTCTGTCATAAGCCACAGCTAGAGTATGATTTACTGAGATAAACCAAGGGCTAGGATTTTTCCGGGTGTGGAGGTGTGTAAGCTGAATTTCCATCAGAATCCCAATTAGATTGCAAAGTCTAACACAGTTACAACAGCAGTGACAGCATAGCTGGCTGCCTTATCCTTGTCCTGTGTGCTGAGCAGTGAAACTGGAACTGTACACAACCTCCAGGCATGGTCACAGAGTTTCCTGGGCCACAGTTAAACCATGGGTCACAGTATTCGCTGACGCTCTGGTCTTCCTCTCCCAGTGAACTAGATTTGGAAAGCTGAATTAACCAGGGCCCCATCTCCTGTTCATTATCCATGTGTAGCTGTAGCTGGGAAAAGGGTCAGGTTCAACCTTGGTGCCTTCCTTTTTACCCTCCAGACAGCCTCTCCGCAGCTCATTAATTCCCGAAACACCCCCCACCCCCACCTCTCAGGCCCTGGCCATCCCCAGTTTATCCCAGCCACCACTGAAATGTAATTGTCTAGGTTGATGAAGTTCACCATCATGCTCACACATGGAGATTATCAGGACTAACTCGGTATTTATAATGCTTGTCAAAGTTCTGCAAAACAGGATAGAAACTGCAGAAATATACAGAATACTGAGATTAACTTTACTGTGGATGAGGTTAGGGAGAGTTTGCAATCTCCGGGGAGAGACTAGGAATTTATCAATGCTCCTATAAACTCTTCAGATTGAGCAGGCCTGGCTATACATAATGTATGACTCTGGTTCATTTACCAATCCGCTTCAATCTGTGTCCTCTGCTTAATAACCCACCACAGCAGACCGCTATTCGATTTACCTGACTGAAATGTTTTAAGATTTTGCATGCCTTTGTCAAACCCGTTTCTCTGCTCCAGGGTGAAAAAAACCCCAACCTCCTCCAATCTCGCTTTCATCTTCTATCTCTCATGCCATTCTAGTAAATCTCCTCTGTCCCGTCTCCATTGCCTGAGGTGGTTCATCTTCACCAGTCATGGAATCAACGCTGGCCTGGCCAGCAATGCTCACATCTCATGAATAAATAGTAAAGAAAGATCTGTGATGTGGTACTTTATCAAACACCTTTTGAAAATCCAGACACACATTAATCACACTCACCTCGCCAACCCTCTCCATGATGTCATCAAAGAATTGATTTAAATTAGTCAAATACTATTTTTCATTCACAAATTCATTGCTACCTTTCATTTATTAGCACAATCCCTCCATAATGGCATTGAGAGTCAACCCACAGCAAGTGGACTGCAGCAATTCAAGAAGGCAGCTCACCACCACCTTCTCAAGGGCAACTAGGGATGGGCAATAAATGCTGGCTGGCCAGTGACGCCCATGTCCCACGAATGAATAAAATAAAAATGCCATTTCAAGTGTGAATTCATTTTGTCCCAGATTATTGTGTCAGAAAGTTTCTGTTAGTGTGACTGGCCGATAACTGTCCCTCTCTGCTTTTTGAACAGGGATTCTCTAAATCTATAGAGAATTGGAAGAGTGTGGCCACGGGCTGTTTGATTTCCATCCTCACTTCCCTCAGCATCCCATTCAGACTGGCTGGATTTTCTACTTCCACAGTTGTAAATTTTTTAAAATTCCTCTATTTTGATCTTCTCCAATTTCTCAACCCTTCTTCTATACTGTAATGTTTAACATATTAATTTTCTAATGAAAACAGATACAAAGATTTATTTAATACCTCACTCTCTGTTTCCACAAGATCTCCTTTTTGGTCTCCAGTCAGCCCAACCCTTCCTTTGACAGCGTTATTCTTATATATCTATTTATATTGGGTTCCCTTTTATATTAGCCACTGATCTATTCTCAATCTCTCCCTTTGTTTGGCCCCTTTAGCCCCTTTCTTAAATCATTTTTCAATACTAAACTTGCCTTATATCGTAAGCCTCCTTTTCCTGTCTAACTGTAACCTCTATATCATTAATCATCCAGGAAACTCTAGTTTTGGATACGCTTCCTTTCTCCCTCATGGTGATTTCTCCTTCTATACCTGAACCATCTTCTCCCTCAAATCCTTCCAGAGCTCCCTTACTGTTTCATTCCAATCCACCAAAAAGCGCAGTGGTTAGCACTGCTGCCTCACAGCACCATGTTCAATTCTGGCCTTGGATCACTGTCTGCGCGGAGTCTGCACATTCTCCCTGTTTCTGCAAGGGTTTCCTCCAGGTTCTCCGGTTTCCTCCTGGACTGCAAAGGTTTGCAGGTTACTTGGATTTGTCATGCTAATTTCCCCTTAATGTTAGGCAGATTAGCAGGATAAATATGTGGGGTTATGGGGATAAGACCTAGGTGGGATTGTTGTCAGTGCAGGCTTGATGGGCCAAATAGCCTCCTTCTGCACTATAGAGATTATATCCTATTCTATTCTTGCTGGAATGAATCCTCCTCCAGTTCATTACTGACCCTCTTAATGTGTCCTTGTCATAATCCGTAAGAATTTTTAACCTGACAATATTACAATCACTGGTTCCTGTAGGTACTGAAACATTCCCCATTCACCTCATTTCATTCCCTAGAACCAGGCCAGTCCAATACTGCCTTCTTCAACATCAGGCTGGTAACATATTGATAAAGACCATTCACTGCTACACAGTTCAGGAAATCTCCCCTTTACATTCTTACTATCCCAGCCTACACTGAGGTTATCTGAAGCCTCCATTATCATGACTGTAAAATTCGGTCTGACTGTAAATATGCCTCTTCTCTCCCATTCCCATTGTTTGCTGCCCGATAGTGAACATGCTGTATTATCATCGTTCTTCCTTCAATCTAACCAAGTAGATTCTCTCTCCGAAAAGTCAATACTTCATTCTGTTAAAGTGCTGTTACAGTATATTTGATCAACACAGCTTTCCTTTTTCTCCTATCTTTCCTCAATACATTATAGCGAGGAATATCTCCGACTTGCCAACGTTTGTTGAAGCCAGATCTCTGCTATTGTCACTGTGTCATACTCCATGTGGCCACTTGTGCCTCTAGCTCACTAACCTCATTTACCAGCTTCTGTACAGCTCTACACACTCTAAACCTAACTTAGTCTGCCTCATGTTTCCCTTGACTTAGATCGTTCCTATTTCTGAATTACTCTTTATTCTAATGCGATTTGTCTCTCCCATTGCTCCGTGTGTCTCCTCTTTATTGCTCCCTGCTAGTAACCCTCCTCCTGCAGCTCAGATTAAACCATCTCCAAAATGGTTTAATCTGAGCATCCTTCATGAGCAGTGGTCCCAGCTCTGTTGGGGCATCCATCTTCTGCAGGGTCCTCCTGCCCCAGAACTTGTTCCAATTCCCCAGGAGTCAGGAACCATTTCTCCAGCTTCACATTAACCTGTCTCATTTACATAATTCCATACTCATTAGTATCTGTCCTGGGAGGGCGAGGGAGGAGGCCTAATGCAGAGATTAGTTATGTTGAGGTCATGCATTTTTTAAATCCCATTTTGTGTTTTTCCCCATTACTAGGCCCCCTGCTTCACCATCCTATGTTGTCATTTGCCCCCTAATGCCATGGATATGTTCTACATTGCATTCCCCAACATGTCGACAGTCTCACTGCTATTACACGCTCAAAACCAATTTAGGATTGTCACATTTATACTAGCCGCATACTATACCAGATAATCACCTACTTAATTTTGTGTAGCTGCAGAGCAACCACTTACTGAACATGAATGCAAGGAAATGATCACCCTCTTGTGTGCCCTACAGTTTCCTGAGGCACATTTCAAGCTCAGAAATCTTGGACTTGAAAAATAGCAATTGGAGGCATTTCCTGCGCAATTGGTTATCCAGGACACAGGAAGCTTCCTGAAGTTCCCACATAGCACATGAATTGCAGGAAATGGGGCGAAAGGCTATTTAGCTAAAACATTAACCTACATCTGTCTGTATGATGCTCCAAGCGTTTGTGAGACCAACATTTCCATCCGTCTCAAACAACTGAAGGCCTTCCTTCAGATCCTCCCGAACGTAGGTGTCAATCTGAGAGTAGAAAAGAGAGAGAAAGAGAGATGCTTGAGTTAATAGAGCTTTGATCCAAAGCAAAGCTTAGGTTTGAGCTACAGGGGAGTGAAAAGCAAGGGAGATTTTGGATTAGTGCAACTTTAGTGGTAGTTAATTCTGTGCTGTTTGTCTCTATGGCAGGAATTTTACCAGCATGCCCGCCGCGATTTCGGGGGCAGGCGAGGCTCGGAGAATGGAATTCTCCGTTGGCCTCGGGCGGGATCATACGAACCCCGGGCGGACATGCCGGTAAAATTTCACTCGTCTCTAGCTGGAATCTGTGAGGAATACAACTAACAGGAAATTGGAGACTGTGAGGGAACAGCTTGTTGTAGACATTCCAGGCTCAAAAACATGGGAGCCATTGCTGCTGTCTGGGAATGGTATGGATTAACTACAGAGGGATTGATGGTCATAATTTAGCCCTTTGCCTTTCTTGGATAAATGGGCCATTATTAATGGCTTGTAGTTGTAACGTTGACGTTGCGTAGACATTTTACATGCTGGTATGGAATGAGAATGAGCTATAGGTATGTGAAAGGGGGAGAATTTGCTCACTGACCTTTCTACTGCATGTCGGAAACCCTCATTCACACCTTGAAACTGGCCAAGGTGTGAATGACTACTGGCCTTGTCTAGTCCAAAGTCCAATTGGTCATGGTTCCACATTCCACAGTTCAGGAACTTGACTTCATCCAAACTCTGCCTTCTGGGTTTTAACTTGCAGCAAATCCAATTTATCTCATCTCCCCTATGCTGGCTGACCAAGAGAACACCTCATTCAAAATTCTAACCTCCTTTCCTAACCCCCCCATGGCTTCAGTCCTCCCTAGCTCTGTTATCCCCTCCAAGCCCACAACCCTCAGATATCTGCATTCCTCTAATTATGATCCCAATTATTGTCACATTATAGGAATGATGTGATCGCACTGGAAGTGGTGCAGAGAAGATTCACCAGGATGCTGCCTGGGATGGAACATTTAAGTTATGAAGAGAGGTTGGATCGGCTTGGGTTATTTTAGTTGGAACAGAGAAGACTGAGGGGTGACCAAATCGAGGTGTACAAGATTATGAGAGACATGGACAGAGTAGATAGAGAGCAACTGTTCCCCTTATGAAGGGTCAGTCACGAAGGGACATAGGTTCAAGGTGAGGGGCGGGGGGGGATATGAGGAATTTCGTTTTTTACCCAGAGGGTAGTGACGGTCTGGAATGCACTGCCTGGGAGGGTGGTAGAGACAGGTTGCCTTACATCCTTTAAAAAATATCTAGTTGAGCACTTGGCACATCATAACATTCAGGGCTATGGGCCAAGTACTGGGATTAGGTGAGAGGTTCAGATGTTTCTAACGTGTCAGTACGGACTCGGTGGGCCAAAAGGCCTCTTCTGCGCTCTATGATTTTATGATTTATAATCGCTCCGCCATCAGTGGCTGTGTCTTCAATTGCATAAGCTCCAGGCTTTGGAATTCCCTCCATAGGACGCTCATCATTTTCCACCTTGAAGACACTAGAACCTATCTCTTGGACTAAGCTTTTGGTTATTTAATCTGATATCTCCTTTCATATTTCAGTGCCATATTATGTTTTATAAAGCTTCTGTGAAGGACCTTGGGTCATTTTATTGTATTAAAAGTGCTACATAAGTTCAAGTTGTTGTTGCTTTGATTTTGATTTGATTTGATTTATTATCACATGTATTAGCATACAGTGAAAAGTGTTGTTTCTTGCGTGCAATAGAAAGCATACCATTCATAGAGAAGGAAATGAGAGGGTGCAGAATGTAGTGTTACAGTCATAGCTACGGTGTAGAGGAAGATCAACTTAATGCGAGGTAGGTCCATTCAAAAGTCTGATGGCAGCAGGGAAGAAGCTGTTCTTGAATCGGTTGGTACGTGACCTCAGGCTTTTGTATCTTTTTCCCGCAGGAAGAAGGCGGAAGAGAGAATGTCTGGGGTGCGTGGGGTCTTTAATTACGCTGGCTGCTTTGCCGAGGCAGCGGTAAGTGTAGACGGAGTCAATTGATGGGAGACTGGTTCCTTGTTAATTTGGGCTTTGTTCCAAACGATTCCCCTATAAATCTCAGAGGGCCACAACAGCAGCTGATGTGAAATGTTGAGTTGAGTACTTGGGACTCCTTCTGGGACTGTTGTCTCAGGCACCGCAGTACACTTGGGCTGGGCAAGCTCCAATAAATTAGTGCTTGGCCTCTTTTAAGGATTAGTGCTTGGAATCAACAGTAAATGCGCATGGGACATCTGATTCCCATAGTTACTTCACACAATACCTCCCATCTGACTCCAGAGAGTTTCCTCTCCTGATTATAAAAGAGATTTATTTATTTGATCACCTGACAGTTATGTGGGATTGGGCCTTTGTGAACATCATGCAGTCTCGATGAGTTTGCTTCTTAACCAGAACTAAGTGAATTGCATAGAGATTTGCTCTGGGACCTGCGTCAATCTAATCAGCTACTGCAAAAACCCAGGCAAATTCAAATGAGTAGCTGGGTCCCTTCTTGCTGAGTGACTTGGTTAAGTGGATGTAGTTTGTACAAGAATTAATTGAGGGATCCAGCACTAATCCGGCAGGGATTGTAAGAGAATTATCTGAGGCTTCACAACATAATCGGCCTTTCAATAATCAATCTGCCATCAGCAGGGCCTACTCAAGCCTGTCACATACTGATGCTGCTCCAGTCAAAGCCATTTAATCAAAACTCTGCAAATAAAGGAAATCGGAAATAAAAGCAGAAAATACTGGAAATTCTCAGCATCTGCAGAGCGAAGAACAGAGGGAAGGGGGTGATTCTCTGACCTTGCCACGTCTGGCGCAGATCATGCCAATCCCACAGAATAGCATGCGGGCCTAAAAATCATTTTCCAGCAAGCGCCAAATAGTTTGTGATCCTCTCAGCCTATCCTAATGGCGCAAGACTAATACACATATGTAAAGTAGCATTTAAATATGCGCAGCCCATTCAACTGCACAGAATCTTCCGGCCTTTGGGTGAGAATGGTGAGAATCACTAGTGGCCTCCACTAGCAGAGACCTGCCACAAAGGCCATGCGGTGGGGCTGGGAAGTCATTGAAGCCCCCAGGTGGTCAGGGGCATGACTGGGTACCCATCTGGTAATGCCCACTGGACAGCCCAGCAGTGGTTGGGGCTATGATGGGGGGTGGGCATATCAGGGGTCAGGCAGGGGGACCCCATTGAGAGGGTCCCAATGACAACAACCCGTGACAGGGAGGGAGTGGAGGAACATGCCATCTATGAGGGGAGTCCCGATGCCCATGGGGGAAGGAGGGGGATCTCCTAGTGCATTGAGAGATTGGGGTGCCCTTGCACAATGGCGCCCAGGTGCCTAAAAGCTGATTTCAACTCTTCAATAAAGTGACTGAGTGTGGGGCGATTCCCATCCGGAGCCGATTTGAATATTTATGACATTATTTACAAATCATTCGTGAGTCCCAGACGCTATCATCTGGGCTCATTTACACTTACCCCTCTCTGGTTGAGCTTCACACCTGCGAGAATCGCAGCTGGTCTCCACCACCAGACGTGATGGCCTCACTGGGGGGAATCGGAGGCTACTGAAGCCCCCGAGTGATTGGGGGCAAGGCCAGACAGTGTCAATGGGGCACTGGTAGTATTGGCTATGCCAGCCTGGTAGTGTGGCTGTGGGCAGGGTCTGTGCGCAGGTGTCATGTGTGTGTACTGTCTCTGTTCATGTCTCCCAGAAGTGGTAAGTATACAGTATTTTGGTCTGAGTGTTTGTTTCTGTGATGGGCACAGTTATAGTTCTGGTTAGCAATTCTCGAATGTTTGATATTTCTATGGCTGGAATGGGATAGAATGTATAGTCACAAACATTAGCAACTTTATCCATTCACTGCTGAATCTAGGTCACACATATCAGTCCCCAAATCCTCATTTTATCAATGACCTCCATGTAGCTTTTAAAATAACCCCAGTTTAACTGCTTTCCTCTGATCATGGCATTTAGAGACCTTCTCCAGCCAGAGTGCACATTCACACTGTGTATCTATCTCTCTGTCACTGGATGTTTCCTAACCTTCAGATGTCCTGTGTTGATGCAAAAAGAATAATTGCAGACTTTAATCAGCTTTCAGTCTCTGTACTGCCACTGTCTCATTTACATCCTTTAAACTCTGCTGGGAATTGTCGAATACTGTCCCAGATAATTGGAAATAACAGGAAGCAACCTGCACCATTGACAATATTAAAGGGGCTTTATTTTATCATCTGGTCTCTACATAGTTCAGTGTTAAAGCACCTAAAGTGTGATCCACGTCTTGTGAACAATGAGTATTTTGTCCAGAATTTTCTAGGACGGTTCGGTGGCGCAGTGTTTAGCACTGCTGCCTCACAGCACCGGGGACCTGGGTTCAATTCCCAGCTTGGGTGACTGTGTGGTGTTTGCACGTTCTCCCCGTGTCTGCGTGTGTTTCCTCCGGGTGCTCTGGTTTCCTCCCACAGTCTGAAGATGTGCAGGTTAGGTGGATTGACTAAATCACCCCTCAGTGTCCAAAGATCAAGAGAAACCAGTTCCTCTCGCTCAAACAGGGATCAGAAAGGAATAGTTAGAGTGAGGTTGTTCAGGATTGACACCAGGAAGCATTGGTTCAGACAGGCCAGTGGAAGGCTGCAATTCTCTCCAAAGTGATGTTGAGGCTGAGGATCAGTTAAAACAGGGATTGATGCTTTTATTGGGCAACAGTACAAAGCATTCAGGGCTGAGGACAGGTCAATGGACTGAGGTACAAGCGAGCTGTGATCAAGAAGTTGCATGGTTTATTCCTCTTCCAAAATCCCACAGAGCCAGTACAGTGATATACACTGCCACTGAGATTAGCTAACAGGTTGCTAGCTTTGCTGTAGTTGTTCCTCTCTATCTTTCAATATTTCACTCCCTCCCTCACGCTCGGCTGCAGTTTCATTGTTTTATTACTGATTCTCAGAGTGAGGTCTGACAGGAATGCTGAACACTGTCTTCATTCAATTTTCATACACAAGTACATTAAACATTTGAGAAATAGTGTCTTTACCTGACCTCTGTAGACACTGAAGAGAATTCCTCCAATCATTTCCATTACAAAGATAATTAGCAGCAGGATAAAGAACTAAACAAGAGACAAAGAAACACAGGAACATGTGAGAACAGTGGAGTGAAAGGTTATAACTTAGAAACAATTACCAAACACACACAACGGGAGCGATTTTATCATTTTTATTCGAAGTACTGGGCAGAATTGAAACTGGGAGCGTTTCAGACTTGACTTTTAGGCCCGTTTTTAGACCCTCCCATATGCACGCTGCCTGAAAACGTTTGAGCGTGTCAGGTTCGTGCTGCAGAAGCCGGTGGGTGGGCCTTAGCACACCCAAAAGCAGGCTGCCTGAAGCAGCTCCCTGCCCCTGCCCCGCGACCCGAATGCAGCCCCCGCAGACCCCCTCCCCCCACCGCCGCTCAGACCAATCGTGGACTCCCCTCCCCCACCAATCACGGATCCACCACTCTCCTCCCACTGATCACTGCAGAGTGACAGCGGGTCCTCTCTCTCGACCCCTCTCTCTCCCCACTGATCCCTGCGGAGAGGCAGCGGGCCCCCTCTTCACATTAGCCCATTTCTGGTGAGAGACTGACTGTGCCAGATATCCAGTGCTCGTGAAATGGCACCAGCCGATGGCGCTCAGTGCTTTATGGACCACTTTCCCAATGCGTCGCACCCGAAAATGAGTGCAACGCGATGGTAAAATTGCCCCCAAAATCTACACACATACACACACCCAGCATAATATACACACAGCACCCACACACACCCAGTATAATACATATACAGCATCTACACACATATACACACACCCACTATAAGTTGCACGTAGCATCCACACACACATATACACTCGTCCAGTATAATATACACACAGCAACCACACACATATACACACCCACTACAATATACACACAGCATCCATATATATATATATATATACACACACTCATTATAACATACACACAGCATCCATACACATATATACACAATATAATAGACACACAGCATCCACACACATATACACACACCTAGCAAAATATACACACAGCACCTCCACATATACACACATCTACAATAACATAAACACAGCATCGACATACATATACACACAACCAGTATAATATACACACTGCATCCACACACATATACACACACCCAGTATAATATGCATACACCATCCACATATATATACACACCCACGATAATATACACACAGCATCCACACACATATACACACACTCACTATATTATGCACAAAGCATCCGCACACATATACACACACCCACTATAACATACACACTGCATCCACATACATATACATACACCTACTATAATATACACACAGCATCCACACACATATACACACGCTCACTATAATATGCACACAGCATCCACATACATATACACACACCTACTATAACATACACACAGCATCCACACACATATACACACACCCAGTATAATATACGTACAGCATCCACACAAAAAACACACATCCACTGTAATATACACAGCATCCACACACAAGCACACACACCCAGTATAACATAAACACAGCACCAAACATATATACACACTCACACAAAATAATACACACACATCATCCACGCATATATACACACAGCTTCCACACACATATATACACACCCACTATAATATACACACAGCATCCACACACGTATTTATACACATCCAGTATAATATACACACAGCATCCACACATTCATATATACACATCAAGTATAACATACAAACAGCATCCATACACATATACACACACCCAATATAATATGCTCACAGCATCCACACACATATACATATGCCCACTATAATATACACGGGGTGTATGGGGTGTCAGGGAAGGGTAGTACCTCTGGTGGGGGAACATGTCACATCCTTTTTAGGGCGGTTTGTCCACCATTGGTCCCCATCTGGCACTCAGCTCTCACCTCTGGCTCCCCGTAGCTGTTTGCATGCGACAGCGGCCACACCCCGGGCAATGGCTTCGACAAGCCGGCTAAACCAGGTGAGGGTAGCCGATGGGTCTCAACCCTAGATGAGATTGGGAGATGCTATCCCAGCATATGAAGACAGACTCCAGCGGATCGAGTGGACGAGACCAATGGAAGGTCCAATGGTCAAGAAGGCGGTCTTTGCCATTGTCGTGGAACGTGAAGAGCAGGACAAGACACAGTAGACGTCCTGGTCACCCACTGCGCCTAGTCCCATCTCCAGCCGTCTCGACTCTTGTCTTGCCACTGGATCCAGATGGGAATTGGGAAGAGAGAGTGAGGCTGACGCTGCGCAACTCTCCCTTACTTTAATCCAAATCACATGCTAGTCTCGATACCATCATCATCATCATTATCATAATATACACACAGCACCCACACACACATACCCACTGTAATATACACACACTCACACACAGGGTACTATGCACAGCATCCACACACATATACACACTTACACCCAGTATACTATACACATAGCATCCCCACACATATACACTTACACACAGTAAAAAATGCACACAGGATCCATGCATATATATACACACACACAGTATAATATACACAGCACCCACACATACACATTCACACACAAAATAATATGCACGCAGCATCCACAAACATATACACACACCCAGTATAACATACACACAGCATCCACAAACATATACACACACCCAGTATACTACACACACAGCATTCACACATATATACACACCCACTATGCTATACACACAACATCCACACACATATACACACATCCACTATAATATACACACAACATCCACACACAATTACACACACCCACTATAATACACAGGCGACATCCACACACATCTATATACACACTATAATATACACACAGCATGTACACATACATATATACACATCCAGTATAATATACACACAGCATTCACACATATACACACACCCACTGTAATCTGTACACAGCATCCACACATGTACACACACCCACTATAATATACGCACAACATCCACACACCCACGATAAAATACACTGAATATACACATACCCACTGCAATGTACACACTCACACATATCTTCATACTCACACATGAAATAACATACACACAGCATCCACACACATATACACACACACACACTACAACATACATACAGCATCCACACACCTATACACACATCCACTATAATATACACATCATCCACATGCATATACACAGACACACACACACACAGTATAACATAAACAGAGCACCAAACATATAGACACACACAAAAAATAATATACATGCAGCATCCATACCTATATACACACTTACACAAATTAATATACACACACATGTACACACACCCACTATAATATACATACAGCATCCACACACATATATACACACCCACTACAATATACACACAGCATCCACACACATATATATACACACCCAGTATAATATACACACAGCATCCACACATTCACATACACGCACCCACTATAATATATACACAGCACCCACACACATGCACACACCCACTATAATATACACACAGCATCTACACATATATATTAACACTCATTATAACATACACACAGCATCCATACACATATACACACGATATAATAGACACACAGCATCCACACACATATATATACACACACCTAGCATAATATACACATAGCACCTACACATATACACACATCTACTATAACATAAACACAGCATCCACACACATATACACACAACCAGTATAATATACACACTGCATTCACACACATATACACACACCCAGTATAACATGCGTACACTATCCACACATATATACACACCCACGATAATATACACACAGCATCCACACACATATACATACACTCACTATAATATGCACAAAGCATGCGCACACATATACACACACCCACTATAATATACACACTGCATCCGTATACATATACACACACCTACTATAATATACACACAGCATCCACACACAAATACACATACTCAGTATAGTATACACACTGCATCCACATACATATACACACACCCAGTATAATATACGTACAGCATCCACACAAAAAACACACATCCACTGTAATATACACAGCATCCACACACAAGCACACACACCCAGTATAACATAAACACAGCACCAAACATATATACACACTCACACAAAATAATACACACACGTCATCCACACATATATACACACAGCTTCCACACACATATATATACACCCACTATAATATACACACAGCACCACACAGATATATATACACACCCAGTATAACATACACACAGCATCCATACACATATACACACAACTAATATATTATGCACACAGCATCCACACACATGTATACATACCCACTATAATATGCACACAGCACCCACACACATATACACACACCCACTATAATATACACACTGTATCCGCATACATATACATATACATACACCTACTATAATATACACACAGCACCGACACACACATACCCACTGTAATATACACACACTCACACACAGGATACTATACACACAGCATCCACACACATATACACACTTACACCCAGTATACTATACACATAGCATCCCCACACATATACACTTACACACAGTATAAAATGCACACAGGATCCACACACATATATACACACAGTATACTATACACAGCACCCACACATACAGATTCACACACAAAATAATATGCACGCAGCATCCACAAACATATACACACACCCAGTATACTATACACACAGCATTCATACATATATACACACCCACTATACTATACACACAACATCCACACACATATACACGCATCCACTATAATATATATGCAACACCCACACACAAAAAGAACAAAGAACAAAGAACAGTACAGCACAGGAAACAGGCTCTTCGGCCCTCCAAGCCTGTGCCGCTCCTTGGTCCAACTAGACCAATCGTTTGTATCCCTCCATTCCCAGGCTGCTCATGTGACTATCCAGGTAAGTCTTAAACGATGTCAGCGTGCCTGCCTCCACCACCCTACTTGGCAGCGCATTCCAGGCCCCCACCACCCTCTGTGTAAAAAACGTCCCTCTGATATCTGAGTTATACTTCGCCCCTCTCACCTTGAGCCCGTGACCTCTCGTGATCGTCACCTCCGACCTGGGAAAAAGCTTCCCACTGTTCACCCTATCTATACCCTTCATAATCTTGTATACCTCTATTAGATCTCCCCTCATTCTCCGTCTTTCCAAGGAGAACAACCCCAGTCTACCCAATCTCTCCTCATAGCTAAGACCCTCCATACCAGGCAACATCTTGGTAAACCTTCTCTGCACTCTCTCTAATGCCTCCACGTCCTTCTGGTAGTGCGGCGACCAGAACTGGACGCAGTACTCCAAATGTGGCCTAACCAGCGTTCTATACAGCTGCATCATCAGACTCCAGCTTTTATACTCTATACCCCGTCCTATAAAGGCAAGCATACCATATGCCTTCTTCACTACCTTCTCCACCTGTGTTGCCACCTTCAAGGATTTGTGGACTTGCACACCTAGGTCCCTCTGTGTTTCTATACTCCTGATGACTCTGCCATTTATTGTATAACTCCTCCCTACATTATTTCTTCCAAAATGCATCACTTCGCATTTATCCGAATTAAACTCCATCTGCCACCTCTCCGCCCAATTTTCCAGCCTATCTATATCCTGCTGTATTGCCCGACAATGCTCTTCGCTATCCGCAAGTCCAGCCATCTTCGTGTCATCTGCAAACTTGCTGATTACACCAGTTACACCTTCTTCCAAATCATTTATATATATCACAATTACAGAATCCACACACAAGCACACACACCCAGTATAACATAAACGCAGCACCAAACATATATACACACTCACACAAAATAATAATTACACAATTACACACACCCACTATAATACATCCAAACACATATATACACACACTATAATATAGACACAGCATGTACACATACATATATATACACAGCATTCACATATAAACACACACCCACTATAATATACACACAGCATCCACACACATATATACACACCCACTACAATATACACACAGCATCCACACACGTATATATACACAACCAGTATAATATACGCACAGCATTCACACATTCACATACACACACCCACTATAATATACACACACCCACTATAATATACACACAACTTCCATACACATATACACACGCACTATCATATAGACACAGCACCTACACATCTATACACACCCACTATAATATACACACAGCATTCACACATAAACACACATGCACTATACTACACACACAGCATCCACACACATATACACACACAAATACTATAATATACACCCAGCATCTGTACACCAAGACCACAAGGAACTACAAAAGGTTGTGAATGTAGCCCAATCCATCATGCAAATCAGCCTCCCTTCCATTAACTCTGTTCACACTTCCACTGCAAAGCAGCCAGCATAATTAAGGACCCCACACACCCCAGACATTTTCTCTTCCACCTTCTTCTGTCGGGAAAAAGATACAAAAGTCTGAGGTCACGTATCAACCGACTCGAGAACAGCTTCTTTCCTGCTGCTGTCAGACTTTAGAATGGACTTACCTTGCATTAAATTGATCTTTCTCTACACCCTAGCTGTGACTGTAACACTACATTCTACACTCTCGTTTCCTTCTCTATGAATGATATGCTTTGTCTGTATAGCGCGCAAGAAACAATACTTTTCACTGTATGTTAATACATGTGACAATAATAAATCAAATCAAAGCAACACACCCATTATAATATGTGCACAACATCCACACACCCACAATAAAATATACTCAACATACACTCAAATATACACATATCCACTGCAATATACACACTCACAAATATCTTCACACTCAAACACGAAATAACATACACACAGCATCCACATACATGTACACCCACACACACTGTAATATTCACACAGCATCTACACTCACATATACACACACCCAGTATAATATACACACATAGATACACTCACACCTAGTATAATACACACACACACGTCATCCATGCACATATATTTGGGAATGAGGTGGGCCTAGCGGATGCAGTGTTGAAGGGGAACATTTAAGGGTCATTGCATCATAAGGTCCAGGTTAGCTATGGAAACTGACCAAGAAAAATCAAAAATTGGAATCAAAGTTGACAGACAAAACTAACTAAACAATCAGAATCCCTACTGTGCAGAAGGAGGCCATTTGGCCCATCAAGTCTGCACTGACAACAACTGAGGGTGAGCGGCTAGGAGTGAAGGGTGAGGTTTCAGGTGAGCGATTAGGGGTGAAGGGCGAGGGTTTAGAGGTGAATAGTCAGGATGCGAGGTGTTTGGTGCGAGGGTGTAGGGGCGAGGGGTTAGGAATGAGGGGTGAGGGGGTTAAGGATGAGGAGGGTAGGGGTCCGGGTGTAGGGATGAGGGGTGAGGGTGAAGGGATGAGGCTGCAGGGGTGTGGGCGTAGGGGTGAAGGGGTAGGGGTGAGGGTGTAAGGGTGAGGGTGTAGGGGTGAAGGTGTTGGGGTGAGGGCATAGGGATGAGAGTTTAGGGGTTAGGGGTGAGGGGTTATGTTAGGGGTGAGGAGTTATGTTAGGGGTGAGGAGTTAGCGGTGAGGGCTGAGGGTTTAGGAGTGAGGAGTTAGGGGTAAGAGGTTAAGGGTGAGGGGTTAGGGGCGAGGCGTTGGGGTGAGGGATTAGGGGTGGGGGGTTAGGGGTGAGAGGTTGGGGGCGAGATTTGAGGGGTTAGGGGTGAGGGGTTAGGGGTGAGGGGTTAGGGGTGGGGGGTGAAGGGTTCGGGGTGAGGGGTTAGGGTTGAGGAGTTAGGGGTGAGGGGTTAGGGGTGGGGGGTGAAGGGTTCGGGGTGGGGGGTTAGGGTTGAGGGGTTAGGGGTGAGGGGTGGGGGGTGAAGGGTTCGGGGTGAGGGGTTAGGGGTGAGGGGTTAGGGGTGAGGGGTTAGGGGTGGGGGGTGAAGGGTTCGGGGTGAGGGGTTAGGGTTGAGGAGTTAGGGGTGAGGGGTTAGGGGTGGGGGGTGAAGGGTTCGGGGTGGGGGGTTAGGGTTGAGGGGTTAGGGGTGAGGGGTTAGGGGTGGGGGGTGAAGGGTTCGGGGTGAGGGGTTAGGGGTGAGGGGTTAGGGGTGAGGGGTTAGGGGTGGGGGGTGAAGGGTTCGGGGTGAGGGGTTAGGGTTGAGGGGTCAGGGGTTAGGGGTGAGGGGTGAGTGGTGAGCAATGAGGGGTGAAAGGTGAGGGGATTTACTTACAGCCAATAGGAGACATTTGTTTTCTTTAATTGCACCAACACATCCCAGAAATCCGACTATCATCACGATCAGGCCAATGGCAATGAGCAGGTTGGCAGCTGAGATGAAAGGGATGGTTGTGGAGAGCGTTGCAAAGTTACCCTGTGTTACGGCCAACCAGATCCCGACTCCCAGGATTGCACAGCCTCCCAACTGGAAAACAAAGAAAGACAAATCATCAGCAACTGATTATCTCAATCCGACCGAATAGAGGGATTGATCGCAACAAACACATTGCATTCTCCGGAGCAGACTGAGAGCTGGACTGTGGAACAATCATCACACTTAATTATTCTCACTTACCCCTAGCACTGACACACACACCCACCTACACACCCACGGAGACACCCACACACACAGACACTGAGACACCCAGACATACCCACAAACACACACACTGAGACACACACACACACACCGAGACACACACACACCGAGACACACACACACACACCGAGACACACACACACACCGAGACACACACACACACCAAGACACCCACACACACAGACACTGAGACACCCAGACATACCCACAAACACACACACCGAGACACACACACACCGAGACACACACACACCGAGACACACACACGCACCGAGACACACACACACACTGAGACACACACACACACCAAGATACACACACACCGAGACACACACACACCGAGACACACACACGCACCGAGACACACACACACCGAGACACACACACACACCGAGACACACACACACACACCGAGACACACACACACCGAGACACACACACACACACCGAGACACACACACACACCGAGACACACGCACACACTGAGACACACACACACACACCGAGGCACACACACCGAGACACACACACACACACCGAGACACACACACCGAGACACACACACACCGAGACACACACACGCACCGAGACACACACACATCGAGACACACACACACACACCGAGACACACACACACACACACACCGAGACACACGCACACACTGACACACACACACACACACCGAGACACACACACACATACCGAGACACACACACACCGAGACACACACACACACCGAGACACACACACGCACCGAGACACACACACACCGAGACACACACACACACCGAGACACACACACCGAGGCACACACACACACCGAGACACACACACACCGAGACACACACACACCGAGACACACACACACACCGAGACACACACACACCGAGAAACACACACCGAGACACACACACACACCGAGACACACACACACCGAGACACACACACACCGAGACACACACACACACCGAGACACACACACCGAGACACACACACACACCGAGACACACACACACCCCGAGACACACACACACCGAGACACACACACACCCCGAGACACACACACACCGAGACACACACACGCACCGAGACACACACACACACACCGAGACACACACATGCACCGAGACACACACACACGCACCGAGACACACACACACTCTGAGACACACACACACCGGGACACACACACTCCGAGACACACACACACCGAGACACACACACACCGAGACACACACACACCGAGACACACACACACACTGAGACACACGCACACACTGAGACACACACACACACACTGAGACACACACACACCCCGAGACACACACACACACACACACCGAGACACACACACACCGAGACACACACACACACCGAGACACACACACACACACACCGAGACACACACACACACACCGAGACACACACACACCAAGACACACACACACGCACCGAGACACACATACACACACCGAGACACACACACACACCGAGACACACACACACCGAGACACACACACACACCGAGACACACACACACACACCGAGACACACACACACACCGAGGCACACACATGCACCGAGACACACACACACACACCGAGACACACACACACCGAGACACACACACACCGAGACACACACACCGAGACACACACACACACCAAGACACACACACACACCAAGACACACACACACACACCAAGACACACACACACACCGAGACACACACACACCGAGACACACCCACGCACCGAGACACACACACACACCAAGACACACACACACCCACCGAGACACAGACACATACACATACCCACCGAGACACAGATGCACATACACACACCCACCGAGACACGGACAGGCACACACACCCACCGAGGCACACACACACCGACACCCAATGAGACACACACACATGCACTCACCGAGACACACACACACACACACACACATGCACACGCACCCACCGAGACACACACATGTGCACCCACCAAGACACACACGCAAGCATCCACCGAGACATACACACACACACACGCACCCACTGAGACACAGACACACAGACACGCACCCACTGAGACACAGATAGAGACACACATGCACACACGCACACACCAAGACACACACATACACACACACATGCACACTGAGACACATACACACTCACTGACACACACACACAGACACACACGCACCCACCAAGACACACACAACAGATGTGCAGTCACCAAGACACAGGCACACATACACACACACACATGCGCCACCGAGACACACAAGTGCACCGTCTGACACATACACACATGTGCACCCACCGAGACACACGCACACATACACACACACATGTGCACCCACCAACACTCACAAGCACACACACACAAACACACACACATACTCCCTCTAGGGGTGCAGGGGGGTCTGCTGCCACTCTGTGTGTGATCATTGGGGAGCAGGGGAGGAGGGGCCTGCCATCAGACTGGGTGGCGGGGGGGTGGGGATAAGGGAATCAGTAATGTTGTGGGGGTGGGGCAATGTCTCTGGGGGCCAGGGGGAGGCATTATCCAGCCCGGGCGCAATATGGCAGGGGAGCGTTTTTCTATTTTCTTTCTGCGCACGCGCAGTTGGAGGTTCCGATCGGAGCTGCAGTGTTCTGGGCGCATTTAGCCCCGCCCACGGGCTTCTACAGCATGATTCGGAATCGCTGATATTTTTCAGGCAGAGTGAGTATGGGGGTGCCTGAAAATGGGTCTAAAAGTCCAATCTGAAACTCTCCCAGTTTCAAGTGCGCCCAGCACTTAGAATCAGAATGGTACAATAGGGCCCAGTGACTCTACACAGTTACACAGTGAGTGATCCTTACCCTGCTGAACAAACAGAAGCTCCAAACAATTACACAATAAGTGTGTCAGCATTTTGAATATATAAAGCCTGAGTGAGGTTAAAATGATTGTTTTATGGAGTGACTGATGTTGTTATATTCAGTGTATAAGGAAACCAGACAATGGTGTTATAACTCACTCCAGCTCAACAACAGGACTGATAGCTCCAGATGAAAGGCTGGATCTATTCTGTGGATGCTCTCATGTGTTCCCATCAGAGTGTTTAAAATTAATCACTGACAGTTTAAAACATCAGGAAGCTCAGCTTGTGGCCATTAGTCTCAGGGTTCAGAGACAACATAGAAAACTTTGTGTTGCATTGACAGAGCAAAACTATGGTCGATCTCAGAGTCTGGCATCTGATTGAAAGGCTGAAGATTACTGTGCTGTTAACCCGCTGGCACAAACAGCAGATGTTCCCAGAACACAAATCACCTGTAATGTGTGACATATTGTCAGCTAAATATGTCCTGAGGCGAGGTTGACATTCAATATTGAAACAAGATCTTTTGAAGAGTCTCCAAGGCTGCTGGATCGAATCCAGTGTGACAATGTCGGGCACTGGGCCCCATTCCCAGCTGCCAATGGCCAGCACTGGCCTGTCCCCAAACTCGCCAATCCATGTCTCAAAGAAATGGCTGAGCTATAACCACCACCTATTGGTGCTCTGGGTTCAGCTCGCAATGCAGTCTGCGTATATCTGTGGATCAGGATCCAGTCTGTGTGTCTCTGTGGATCAGGATCCAGTCCATGTGTCTCTGTGGATCAGGATCCAGTCTGTGTGTCTCTGTGGATCAGGATCCAGTCTGTGTTTCTGTGGATCAGGATCCATTCTGTGTTTCTTTGGATCAGGATCCAGTCTCTATGTGTCCGTGGATCAGGATCCATTCTGTGTGTGCCTGCGCATCAGGATTCAGTCTGTGTGTTTCTGTGGATCAGGATCCAGTCTGTGGGCCTCTGTGGACCAGGATCCAGTTCGTGTGTCAGTGCATGAGGATCCAGTCTGTGTGTGTGTGTGTGTGTGTGTGTGTCAATGGATCGGGATCCAGTCTGCGTGTCAGTGGATCAGGATCCGGTCTGTGTGTGCCTGTGGATCAGGATCCAGTCTGTTTATCAGTGGATCAGGATCCAGTCTATGTATCAGGGATCAGCATCCAGTCTGTATCTCTCTGTAGTCATGATGTGGAGATGCCGGCGTTGGACTGGGGTAAACACAGTAAGAAGTTTAACAACACTGTGGGGGGGTGGCATTGTTGGTCAGGGAAAATGTTACAGCTGTACTCAGGCAGGATAGACTAGGGAGCTTGTCTACAGAGGCCCTATGGGTGGAGCTGAGAAACAGGAAAGGTATGACCACATGAATGGGGTTGTATTATAGACCACCCAATAGTCAGCGAGAATTGGAGGAGCAAATCAGTGGAGTGATAGCTGACAACTGCAAGAAACACAAAGTTGTGATAGTAGGGGATTTTAATTTTCCGCATATAGATTAGGACTCGCATACTGTTAAAGGTTTAGATGGGGTAGAGTTGGTAAAATGTGTTCAGGAGAATTTTCTACATCAGTATATAGAGGTGCCAACTAGAGAGGATGCGATATTGGATCTCCTATTGGGAAATGAGTTAGGGCAGATGATGGATGTGAGTGTGAGGGAACACTTTGGATCCAGTGATCATAATGCCATTAGTTTCAACCTGATCGTGGATAAGGATAGATCTGGTCCTCGGGTTGAAGTTCTGAACTGGAAAAAGGCCAAATTTGATGAAATGAGAAGGGATCTGGGAAGTGTGGATTGGCACAGGCTGTTCTCTGGTAAGGATGTAAATGGAAAGTGGGAGGCCTTCAAAGGAGAAATTTTGAGAGTGCAGAGTTTGTATGTTCCTGTCGGGATTAAAGGCAAAATAAATAGGAATAAGGAACCTTGGTTCTCGAGGGAGATTGTAACATTGATTAAGAGGAAGAGAGAGTTGTATGAAATGTACAGGCAGCAAGGAACACATCAGATGCTCGAGGAGTATAAAAAGTGCAAGAAGCTACTTAAGAGGGAAATCAGGAGGGCTAAAAGAAGACATGAGGTTGCTTTGGCAGACAGAGTGAAGGAAAATCCAAAGAGCTTCTATAGGTATGTTAGGAGCAAAAGGATAGTGAGGGATAAAATTGGTCCTCTTGAAGACCAGAGTGGTAGACTGTGTATGGAACCAAAAGAGATGGGGGAGATACTAAATGGTTTTTTTGCATCCGTATTTACTGAGGAAACGGACATGGAGTCTACGGAAATAGGGCAAACAGGTAGGGAGGTCATGGAACCTTTACAGATTAAAGGGGAGGAGGTGCTTGCTGTCTTGAGGCAAATCAGAGTGGATAAATCCCCAGGACCGGACAGGGTATTCCCACGGACCTTGAGGGAAGCTAGTGTTGAACTTGCAGGGGCCCTGGCAGACATATTTAAAATGTCAGTATTCACGGGGGAGGTGCCGGATGATTGGAGGGTGGCTCATGTTGTTCCGTTGTTTAAAAAAGGTTCCAAAAGAAATCCAGGAAATTATCGGCCAGTAGGTTTGACGTCGGTGGTGGGCAAGTTATTGGAAGGTGTGATAAGGGATAGGATCTACAAATATTTGGATAGACAGGGACTTATTAGGGACAGTCAACATGGCTTTGTGCGTGGTAGGTCATGTTTGACCAATCTATTAGAGTTTTTCGAGGAGGTTACCAGGAAAGTGGATGAAGGGAAGGCGGTGGATGTTGTCTACCTGGATTTCAGCAAGGCCTTTGACAAGGTCCCTCATAGGAGGTTAGTTAGGAAGGTTCAGTCGCTGGGCATACATGGGGAGGTAGTAAATTGGATTAGACACTGGCTCAATGGAAGAAGCCAGAGAGTGGTTGTGGAGGATTGCTTCTCTGAGTGGAGGCCTGTGACTAGTGGTGTGCCGCAGGGATCGGTGTTGGGTCCATTGTTGTTTGTCATCTATATCAATGATCTGGATGATAATGTGGTAAATTGGATCAGCAAGTTTGCTGATGATACAAAGATTGGAGGTGTAGTGGACAGTGAGGAAGGTTTTCAAAGCTTGCACAGGGATTTGGACCAACTAGAAAAATGGGCTGAAAAATGGCAAATGGAATTTAACGCAGACAAGTGTGAGATATTGCACTTTGGAAGGACAAACCAAAGTAGAACGTACAGGGTAAATGGTAGGACTCTGAAGAGTGCAGTTGAACAGAGGGATCTGGGAATACAGGTACAGAATTCCCTAAAAGTGACGTCACAGGTGGATAGGGTCGTAAAGAGTGCCTTTGGTACATTGGCCTTTATAAATCGGAGTATCGAGTATAAAGGTTGGAGTGTTATGTGGTAAGGTTATATAAGGCATTGGTGAGGCCGAATTTGGAGTATTGTGTACCGTTTTGGTCACCTAGTTACCGGAAGGATGTAAATAAGGTTGAAAGAGTGCAGAGAAGGTTCACAAGGATGTTGCAGGGACGTGAGAAGCTGAGTTACAGAGAGAGATTGAATAGGTTGGGACTTTATTCCCTGGAGCGTAGAAGATTGAGGGGAGATTTGATAGAGGTGTATAAGATTTTGATGGGTATAGATAGAGTGAATGCGAGCAGGCTTTTTCCGCTGAGGCTAGGGGAGAAAAAGACCAGAGGGCATGGGTTAAGGGTGAAAGGAGAAAAGTTTAAAGGGAATATTAGGGGGGGCTTCTTCACGCAGAGAGTGGTGGGAGTGTGGAATGAGCTGCCGGATAAAGTGGTAAATGCGGGGTCACTTTTAACATTTAAGAAAAACTTGGATGGGTTCATGGATGAGAGGGGTGTGGAGGGATATGGTCCAAGTGCAGGTCAGTGGGACTAGGCAAAAAATGGTTCGGCACAGACAAGAAGGGCCAAAAGGCCTGTTTCTGAGCTGTAATTTTCTATGGTTCTATGGTTCTAACACCAGGGTAAACACCAGGTTGGACTTTAACCTGGTGTTGTTAAACTTCTTACTGTCTCTCTGTCGATCAAGATCCAGTCTGTGTGTGTCTGTGGGTCAGGTTCCAGTCTGTGTCTTTCATGTGGATCAGGATCTGCTTGTGTATCTGTGGATTGGGATCCAGTATGTGTCTGCGTTTTGGGATCCAGTCCATGTGTCTTCTGTGAATCGGGATCCAGCCTCTGTGCGTCTGTGGATCGGGATCCAGTCAACGGGTCCTATTTTACCAAACATTCGCGCCCATTTTCGGGCGTCAGGCTTTTTAACGCGAATCCGAGCAGATCGCGGCTTTACCGACACCCGATTCGGGCGAGGGTCTGGTCTGTGCCAGAATCGGTCTGCCCGACGATTTAAATGCATTTGCATGCATTTAAATCGACTTAATGAACTGCGCGCCCAACTCTACCGCCAAATCCCACTTTACCATCTTCTGGCCCGTTCCGAATCCGCGCTGAAAGCGACCTGCAGAATAAAAGTCCGAAGCGGATTTCTATTCTGCAGGGGAACATCCGAAGCCCTCTCTGCCCTTGTGAAGTCACCATCCTCCTTGACCATCCTTAGCAGACCCCCCCTGCTAACCACCCCGGCAGATTCCACCCCCCCCCCCCACCCGATCAGACCCCCCTGGGAGGCAGGCCCCCCCGGTAGAGCACACTCCCCAACCTACCTCGATTGCTGGTCTCCCTCCACCATCCTTCTGACCTGCAGTCCTTCAAGAGCCTGCAGCACCTTCCTGGCCTTCCGCTGGCATCCGCCAGAGGAGGGGGGCTCAGATGGATCTCTGGTTGGCGGGGGGAGGATGGACTTGGGAGAATCTTGCAAACTGAAAATAATGTAGCATCGTCTTTGTGCTGTCTAATTATCTATGGGAAAGGTAATTAAACTACAGTGTCCTAATGAGCAATTAGTGACCTGTATCATACATTTGTGATCTGATTGTTGATGTCCCTGTAGCCAAGAGCCAGGTGCTCAAATGTTCAGAGTTATGTGGTGGAACTTGGTTGGAAATAAGATTGAAGGAGATTACTAAATCTGGGGAATCAACCATAGTGAAAAGAAGTTTGTATTGGCAACTCTTCTCTCACATGCCATGGCAGATGTGCCCCTACTTATGAATGTGATGTGCATGGGCAACGTTGGGTGCAGCTAATCTGCCTCTGGAGCAGCCTTGGATCCTTTCTGTCATCTTGTTTTCATCTGAACATTGCACAGAATTAGAGGAATTCCCTTTGGAAGATAATGTCAAAATTATAATCGCAGGAACTAAAAACCTGACAGTCAAAAATTTGGGGAAATATTTCAAAATATGGATGGGGGGATATATATAGTGAAATATTTTCCCAAATTTTTGACTCTCAGGTTTTTAGTTCCTGCTATTATAATTTTGACATTATCTTCCAAAGGGAATTCCTCTAATTCTGTGCAATGTTCAGATGAAAACAAGATTTAGTAATCTCCTTGAATCTTATTTCCAACCAAGTTCCACCACGGGGACAATTCTGCCAAGTTCACCACAGGACTCTGAACATTTGAGCATCAACAAGCCAGTTACAGATCACAAATGTATTATACAGGTCACTAATTGCTCACTAGGACACTGTAGTTTAATTACCTTTCTCATAGATATTAGACAGCACAAAGAAGATGCTACATTATTTTCAGTTTGCAAGATTCCCCTAAGTCCATCCTCCCCCCCTCTCTGCTCTCCCTGCTGTTTTTTCTTTCCCGCCTGGGCGTGCTGCTTCGGATTTTTTTCGAACTGCGCATGCGCAGTTCAGAGCTCCGATCGGTCCGGCAGCGCTAAGCCCCGCCCACTGCGCGGTTCGGACTGGAGCTGGCAAAAAGCGTATGGGCGCACTGGAAAGAGGATTCCAGGCTCGGATCTACTTGACGCCCAGATTCGGCACTTAGACTCAAAATGGTAAAATCAGGCCCTGTGTGTCTCTGTGGATCAGGATCCAGTCAGTGTCTCTCTCTGAATTGCAATACAGTCCGTGTCTCACTATGAATCAGGATATATATGTGTTTGTGACTGTGGATCAGGATCCACTCTACATGTCTCTGTGGACCAGGATCCAGTCTGTATGTCTGTGGACCAGGATCCAGTCTGTGTGTCAATGGATCGGGATCCAGTCTGTTTGTCTCTATGGATCGGGATCCAGTCTGTGTGTGTCTGTGGATCAGGATCCAGTTAGTGTCTCTCTGTGGATCAGGATCCAGTCTGTGTGTGTCTGTGAATCAGGATCCAGTTTGTGAGTGTCTGTGGATCAGGATCCAGTCAGTGTCTCCCTGCAGATCAGGATCGTTCTGTGTGCCTGTGGATCCTGTCTGTGTGCTTGTAGATCAGGTCGAACCTGTGTATGTCTGTGAATCAGGATCCAGTCTGTGTGTGTCTGTGGATCTGGACCCAGTCTGTGCCTGTGGACCGGGATCCAGTCAGCGTGTCTATGGAACTAGATCCTTTCAATCAGTTTGTGGATAGGAATCCAGTCTGTGTGTCTCTGTGGATTAGGATCCAGTCTGTGTGTCAATGGATCGGGTTCCAGTCTGTGTGTCTCTGTGGCTCAGGATCAATTTTGTGTGTCTGTGGAGAGGGATCCAGTCTGTGTGTCCGTTGATCGGGATCCAGTCGGTCTATGTCTGCAGATCAGGATCCAGTTGATGTGCATGTGGATCGGGATCCAGTCTGCATGTGCCCATGGATCAGGATCAAGTCTCTGTAAGTCCGTGGATCAGGATCCAGTCAGTGTCTGTGTGTGTGTGTGTGTGTCTGTGGAGCGGGTTCCAGTCAGTGTGTTTGTCCGTGAATCGGGATCCAGTCTGTGTGCATGTGGGTCCGGATCCAGTCTGTATGTCTCTGTGGATCAGGATCCAGTATGTGTGTCTTTGTGGATCAGGATCCAGTCTGTGTGTCTCTGTGGATCAGGATCCGTACTGTGTCTGTGGATCAGGATCCACTCTGTGTATCACTCTGGATCAGGATCCAATTTGTGTATCTGTTGATCAGGATCTGGGCTGTGTATTAGGAATCAGGATCAAGTCTGTGGCTCTTTGTGGATCAGGATCCAGTCTGTGGCTCTCTGTGGCTCAGGATCAACTTTGTGTGTCTGTGGATAGGGATCCAGTTTATGTGGCAGTTGGTCGGGATCCAGTCGGTCTATGTCTGCGGATCGGGATCCAGTCGATGTGCATGTGGATCGGGATCCAGTCTGCATGTGTCCATGGAGCGGGATCCAGTCTCTGTAACTCAGCTGATCAGGATCCAGTCAGTGTCTGTGTGTGTGTGTATGTGGAGCGGGTTCCAGTCAGTGTGTTTGTCCGTGAATCGGGATCCAGTCTGTGTGCATGTGGGTCCGGATCCAGTCTGTGTGCATGTGGGTCCGGATCCAGTCTATATGTCTCTGTGGATCAGGATCCAGTATGTGTGTCCCTGTGGATCGGGATCCAGTCTGTGGGTCTCTGTGGATCAGGATCCGTACTGTGTCTGTGGATCAGGATCCAGTCTGTGTGCCTCTATGGATCAGGATCCACTCTGCGTATCACTCTGGATCAGGATCCAATTTGTGTATGTGTTGATCAGGATCTGGGCTGTGTATTAGGAATCAGGATCCAGTCTGTGGCTCTTTGTGGATCAGGATCCAGTCTGTGGCTCTCTGTGGATCAGGATCCAGTCTGTGTATCTCTGTGGATCAGGATTCTGTCTGCGTGTGTCTGTGGATCAGGATCCAGTCTGTGTGTGTCGGTGGATCAGGATCTAGTCTATATGTCTCTGTGGATCAGGATCCAGTCAGTGTTGTCACCGTGTATCAGGATAATATCTGCGTGCCTGTGGATCGGGAACCATTCTGTGTGTCTGTAGATTGGGATCCAGTCTGTGTGTCTCTGTGGATCAGGATCCAGTCTGAGTTTCACTCTGCAGATCAGGATCCAGTCTGTGGCTCTCTGTGGTCAGGATATATTTGTGTTTGTGACTATGGATCAAGATCCACTCTGTGTGTCTCTGTGGACCAGGATCCAGCCTGTATGTCTGTGGACCAGGATGCAGTCTGAGTGTCAATGGATTGGAATCCAGTCTGTGTATCTCTGTGGATTAGGATCCAGACTGTGTATCGCCATGGATCAGGATCCACTTTGTGTGCCTTTGTGGTTCAGGATCCAGTAGGTGGGACAGTGGATCGGGATCCAGTCGGTCTGTCTGTGGATTGGGATCCAGTCTGCATCTGTCTGAGGATCGGGATCCAGTCTACATGTGTCTGTGAACCAGGATCCGGCCTGTGTGTCTGTGGACCAGGATCCAGTTTAGTGTGTCAGTGGATGGGGATCCAGTCTGTCTGTGCCTGTGGATCAGGATCCAGTCTGTTTATCTATGGATCAGGATCCAGTCTGTGTGTGTCGGTGGATCAGGATCCAGTCAGTGGGTCTGATTTTACCATTTTGAGTCTAAGTGCCGAATCTGGGCGTCAATTAGATCCGCGCCTGGAATCCTCTTTGCAGCGCGCCCATACGCGTTTTGCCGACTCCGGCCCGATCCGCGCTGTGGGCGGGGCTTAGCGCTAGCGGACCAATCGGAGCTCTGAACTGTGCATGCGCAGTTCAAAAAAGATCTGACAGAGCGTGCCCGGGCGCGAGAGAAAGAAAAGCAGAGAGCGGAGAGAGCGGCTCTCTGACGATCATCCTCTGGTCGGGGGTTGTTCCGCCGCCACTCTGCGGGTGATCCCTCCTCCCCACCGGAGGAACGAATCCCTCCTGCCGGAGTGGACGTGCGGCCATGCCATCCCACAAAACCTTCAAGATGAAGCGATTCCTGGCTAAGAAGATGAAGCAGAACCAGCCGATTCCACAGTGGATCCGCATGAAAACCGGCAACAAGGTCAGTACAAGTCCAAGAGGAGACACTGGAGAAGGACCAAGCTGGGCCTGTAAAGGGATACACCATCACTGGTACACTACCAGCTACAGCCATCTCTCCCGCTCTCTTGCCCCTGCAGGGAAGAGTAATCTGTGGCACTCCCCCCGACCAGAGGATGATTTAGTCCTGCCCCCTCTCCTCCTCCCACCGCTCCCCACCCCCACCCCCCCCCCCCCCCGCCCCCCGCCCGAACCAGAGGATGACCTGGGTCAGAGAGCCGTTGGAGGCTCTGACCCCGCTCTTCGGAAGCTGCAGCGATGACTTCGGACTTTTATTTAGCAGGTCGCTAAAAGCGCGATGCGGAACGGGCCAGAAGACGGTAAAGTGGGATTTAGCGGTAGGGTTGGGCGCGCGGTTTATTAAGTCGATTTAAGTGCATGCAAATGCATTTAAATCGTCGGGCCGCCCGATTCGGGTGCAGGCAGGACCCGCGCCCAAATCGGGTGTCAGTAAAGCCGTGATCTGCTCGGAATTAGGTGCAGATCATGGTATAGGCCCGACGTCCAACTTTACTGCGATTTCGCGCCCGAAAACA
Source organism: Mustelus asterias (assembly GCF_964213995.1). Taxonomy (NCBI): domain Eukaryota; kingdom Metazoa; phylum Chordata; class Chondrichthyes; order Carcharhiniformes; family Triakidae; genus Mustelus; species Mustelus asterias. Next base: position 73,614,311 of record NC_135809.1, read on the forward strand.
GGCGTGAAGTTTTGGTAAAATCGGACCCTGTGTCTCTCTCTTTGGATCAGGATCCATCTGTGTGTCTGTGGATTGGGATCCAGTATATGTCTGTGGGAATAAATCCTGTCTCGAAGAATCCTCTCCAATAATTTCCCTACCACTGATGTAAGGCTCACCGGCCTGTAATTACCTGGATTATTCTTGCTCCCCTTCTTAAACAAAGGAACAACATTGGCTATTCTCCAATCCTCTGGGACCTCCCCTGTAGCCAGTGAGGATACAAAGATTTCTCTCAAGGCCCCAGCAATTTCCTCTCTTGCCTCTCTCAGTATTCTGGGGTATATCCCATCAGGCCCTGGAGACTTGTCTACCTTGATGTTTGTCAAGAACTCCAATACCTCCTTTTTGATCTCAACATGACTCAAACTATCTACACACCCTTTCCCAGACTCATCATCCACCAAGTCCTTCTCTTTGGTGATTGGCCGGGGCATTGAGTTTAAAAATTGGCAAGTCATGTTGCAGCTTTATAGAACCTTAGTTAGGCCGCACTTGGAATATAGTGTTCAATTCTGGTCGCCACACTACCAGAAGGATGTGGAGGCTTTGGAGAGGGTACAGAAAAGATTTACCAGGATGTTGCCTGGTCTGGAGGGCATTAGCTATGAGGAGAGGTTGGAGAAACTTGGTTTGTTCTCACTGTTGCAACGGAGGTTGAGGGGAGATCTGATAGAAGTCTACAAGATTATGAGAGACATGGACAGAGTGGATAGACAGAAGCTTTTTCCCAGGGTGGAAGAGTCAATTACTAGGTTTATAGGTTTATAGGTTTAAGTTGTGAGGGGCAAGTTTTAAAAGAGATGTACGAGGCAGATTTTTTACACAGAGAGTGGTGGGTGTCTGGAACTCGTTGCCGGGGGAGGGAGTGGAAGCGGATACGGTAGTGACTTTTAAGGGGCATCTTGACAAGTACATGAATGAGATGGGAATAGAGGGATATGATCCCCGGAAGAGTCGGGGGTTTTAATTAAGTCGGGCAGCATGGTCGGTGCAGGCTTGGAGGGCCGAAGGGCCTGTTCCTGTGCTGTAATTTTCTTTGTTCTTTGTTCTTTGTCTGTGTTTCAGGATCAAGTCTGTGTGTCCTCTGTGGATCAGGATCCAGCATCTGTGCATCTGTGGATCGGGATCCAGTCTGTGTACATCTGTTGATCGGCATCTAATCTGCATGTCCTCTGTGGATCGGGATCCAGTCTCTGTGCATCTATGAATCGGGATCCAGACAGTGTGTGCATCCATGGATCAGGATCTAGTCAGCGTGTGCATCAGCAGATTGGGATCCAGTCAAGGTGTCTGTGGATCAGGATCCAGTCTGTGTGTCTCTGTGGATCCTGTCAGTGTCTCTCTCTGTGGATCAGTCTGTGTGTGTGTCAGTGGATCGGGATCCAGTCTGTGTGTCAGTGGATCGGGATCCTGTCGGTGTCTGTGGATCAGGATCCACAGACATCGATTATTATCGGTGCTCCGAAAGCTTGTGTGGCTTTTGCTACCAAATAAACCTGTTGGACTTTAACCTGGTGTTGTTAAACTTCTTACTGTGATCAGGATCCAGTCAGTGTGTGTGTCTGTGGACCGGGATCCAGTCATTATGTCTATGGAACTAGATCTGACAATGAATCTGTGGATCAGGATCCAGTCTGTGTGTCTGTGGATCAGGATCCAGTCTATTTGTCTCTGTGGATCAGGATCCAGTCAGTGTGTCTCTCTGTGAATCACGATCCAGCCTTTGTGTCTCTGTGGATCAGGATCCAGTCTGTGTTTCTGTGGATCTGTACCCAGTCTGTGTTTCTGTGTGTCTGGATCCAGTCTTGTGTCTCTGTGAATCAGGATCCAGTCTGTGTGTCTCTGTGAATCAGGATCCAGTCTGTGTGTCTCTGTGGATCAGGATTCAGTCTGTGTGTCTCTGTGGATCAGGATCCAGTCTGTGTGTCTCTGTGGATCAGGATCCAGTCTCTGTGGATCAGGATCCAGTTTAGTGTGTCAGTGGATGGGGATCCAGTCTTTGTGTGTCAGTGGATCAGGATCCAGTCTGTCTGTGCCCGTGGATCGGGATCCAGTCTGTTTATCTGTGGATCGGGATCCGGTCTGTGTGTGTCTGGGTATCAGGATTCAGTCTGTGTGTGTCGGTGGATCAGAGTCCAGTCTGTGTCTCTCTCTGTGGATCAGGATCCGTGTGTGTGTCTGTGGATCGTGATCCAGTATATGTCTGTGTTTCGGGATCAAGTCTCTGTGTCCTCTGTGGATCAGGATCCAGCCCCTGTGAGTCTGTGGATCGGGATCCAGACAGCGTGTGCGGTTGTGGATCGGGCTCCAGTCAGTGTGTCTGTGGATCGCGATCCAGACCGGGGGTCTGTGGATCAACATGCAGCCTGTGTGTGTCTGTGGATCAGGATCCACTCTGCGTGTCTCTGTGAACCAGGATCCAGTCTGTATGTCTGTGGACCGGGATCCAGTATGTGTGTCAATGGATCGGGTTCCAGTCTGTGTGCCTCTGTGGATCAGGATCAACTTGTGTGTCTGTGGATCGGGATCCAGTCTGTGTGTCAGTTGATCAGGATCCGGTCGGTCTGTGTCTCTGGATCGGGATCCAGTCGGTGTTCCTGTGGATCGGGATCCAGTCTGCATGGGCCTGTGGATCGGGATCCAGTCTCTGTACGTCCGTGGATTGGGATCCAGTCAGTGTCGGTGTGTGTGTGTGTATGTGGAGCGGGATTCAGTCACTGTGTTTGTCCATGAATCGGGATCCAGTCTGTGTGCATGTGGGTCCGGATCCAGTCTGTAAGTCTCTGTGGATCAGGATCCAGTATGTGTGTCTCTCTGGAGCAGGGTCCAGTCTGTGTGTCTCTGTGGATCAGGATCCGTACTGTGTCTGTGGATCAGGATCCAATTTGTGTATCTGTTGATCAGGATCCGGGCTGTGTATTTGAGATCAGGATCCAGTCTGTGGCCTCTTTGTGGATCAGGTTCCAGTCTGCGGCTCTCTGTGGATCAGGATCCAGTCTGTGGCTCTCTGTGGATCAGGATCCAGTCTGTCCATCTCTGTGGATCAGGATTCTGTCTGTGTGTGTCTGTGGATCAGGATCCAGTCTGTGTGTGTCCTTGGATCAGGATCTAGTCTAGATGTCTCTGTGGATCAGGATCCAGTCAGTGTTGCCTCCGTGGATGAGGATCCAGTCAGTGTTGTCACCGTGGATCAGGATAATATCTGCATGCCTGTGGATTGGGATCCATTCTGTGTGTCTCTGGATCGGGATACAAATTGTGTGTCTGTGAATCAGGATCCAGTGTCTGTGTGTCTCTGTGGATCAGGATCCAGTCTGTGTTTCACTGTGGATCAGGATATATATGTGTTTGTGACTGTGGATCAAGATCCACTCTGGGTGTCCATCTCTGTGGATCAGGATCCAGTCTGATGATCCAGTCTGTTTGTCTGTGTGGATCAGGATCCAGTCTGTGTGTCTCTGTGGATCAGGATCTGGTCTGTGTCTCACTCTAGCGATCAGGATCCAGTTTCTGTCTCACTCTGTGGATCAGGATCCACTCTGTGGATCAGGATCCAATCTGTGTATCGCGCTGTGGATCAGGATCCAGTCTGTGTCGCCCTGTGGATCAGGATCTATATGTGTTTGTGACTGTGGGTCAGGATCCACTCTGCATGTCTCTGTGGACCAGGATCCAGTCTGTATATCTGTGGACCAGGATCCACTCTGTGTGTCAATGGATTGGGATCCAGTCAGTGTGTCTCTGCGTATCAGGATCCGCTTGTGTGTCTGTGGATCGGGATCAAGTCTGTGTCTCTGTGGGTCGTGATCCAGTCGGTCTGTGTCTGTGGATCTGGATCCAGTCTGTCTGTGTCTGTGGATCGGGATCCATTCTGAATGTGCCTGTGGATCTGGATCAAGTCTCTGTAAGTCTGTGGATCGGGATCCAGTCAGCGTGTGTGTCTGTGGAGCGGGATCCAGTCAGTGTGTGTGTGTGTGGATCGGGATCTGGTCAGTGTGTACGTCTGTGGATCGGGATCCAGTCAGTGTGTCTGTGGATCAGGATCCAGTCGGTGTGCATACGGGTCGAGATGCAGTCTGTGAGAGTCAGTGGATCAGGATCCACTCTGTGTCTGTGGTTCAGGATCCACGCTGTGTTTGCAGATCAGGATCCAGTCTGTGTGTCTGTGGATCAGGATCAAATTTGTGTATCTGTTAGGGATCAGGATCCAGTCTGTGACTCTGTGTGGATCAGGATTTATATGTGTTTGTGACTGTGGATCAGGATCCACTTGTGTCTCTGCGGACCAGTATCCAGTCTGTATGTCTGCGGACAGGATCCAGTCTATGTGTCAATGGATCTGGATCCAGTCTGTGTGTGTGTCAGTGGATTGGGATCCTGTCTGTGTTCATCAGTGGATCAGGATCCAGTCTGTGTGCGTGTCTATAGATCAGGATCCAGTCTGTGTCTCTCTCTGTGGATCAGCATCCAATCAGTGAGTCTCTGTGGACCGGGATCCAGTCTGTGTGCCTGTGGGGTGAGATCCAGTCTGTCTGCGTCTGCAGATCGGGATCCAGTATGTGTCTGAGGACTGGGATGCAGTCTTCGCGTGTCTGTGGATCGGGATCCATCGGTGAGTCTGTAGGTCAGGATCGAGTCTGTGTGGTTCAGGATCCCAGTCTGTGTCTCACTCTGGGGATCAGGATCCAGTCTGTGTGTCTCTGTGGATTAAGATCCAGTCTGTGTGTCTCCATGGATCAGGATCCAGTCGGTGTGTCTGTGGATCAGCATCCAGTCTGTGTCTGTGGATTGGGATGCGGTCAGTGTGTCTCTGTGGTTCATGATCCAGTCTGTATGTATCTGTGGATCAGGATCCAGTCTGTGTGTCTCTGCGGATCAGGATCCACTCCGTGTGTCTGTAGATCAGGATCCAGTCTGTGTTTCTGTGGTTCAGGATCCAGTCTATGTGTGTCACTGTGGATCAGGATCACAGACTGGTACTTTCTGTGGATCAGGATCCACTCTGTGTCTCTCTGTTGTTGAGGATCCAGTCTGTGTATCTGTGTAACAGGATCCAATCTGTGTGTCTCTGTGGATCAGGAACCAGTCTGTGTGTGTCTGTGGACCAGGATCCAGTCTATGTGTTTCTGTGGATCAGGATCAGGTCTGCGTGGATCAAGCTCCACTCTGTGTGTTTGTGGATCAGGATCCTGTCTCTGTGTCTCTCTAGATCAGGATCCACTCTGTGAGTCTGTGCATCTGGATCCAGTCAGTGTGTGTGACTGCGGATCGGGATCCAGTCTGAATGTCTGTGGATCAGGATCCAGTTAGCGTGTCTCTGTGTCGGGATCCAGTCTGTGAGTCTCTGTGGATCAGGATCCAGTCTGTGAGTCTCTGTGGATCAGTACTCACTCCGCGTGTCTGTGGATCAGGATCCAGTCTTCGTGGTGCGGTGGATCAGGATCTAGTCTGTGTGTCTCTGTGGATCAGGATCCAGTCTGTGTGTGTCTATGGATCAGGATCCAGTCTGTGTCTCTGTGGATCAGGATCCTGATGTGGAGATGCCGGCGTTGGACTGGGGTAAGCACAGTAAGAAGTCTCACAACACCAGGTTAAAGTCCAACAGGTTTATTTGGTAGCAAATACCATAAGCTTTCGGAACACTGCTCCTTCGTCAGATGGAGTGGATATCCACTCCGGATGGAGCAGTTCTCCGAAAGCTTATGGTATTTGCTACCAAATAAACCTGTTGGACTTTAACCTGATCAGGATCCTGTCAGTGATGTTTCTGTGGATCAGGGTCCTGTCTGTGTGTCTGTGCATCGGGATCCAGTATGTGTGTCTGTGGTTTGGGATCCAGTCTCTGTGTATGTTGATTGGGATCCAATCTGTGCATGTCTGTGGATCAGGATCCAATCTGTCTGTGTCTGTGGATCAGGACCAGTGTCTATGTGTCTGTTGATTGGTGCCCAGTCTTTGTCTGTGGACTGGGATCCAGTGAGTGTGCGCATCTGTGGATAGGGATCCAGTCTGTGTATGTCTGTGGATCTGGATCCTTTCTGTGTGTCTGTAGACCGGGATCCAGTCTGTGCCTCTGTGGGTCAGGATCCCGTTTGTGCATCTCTGTGGATCAGGATCCAGTCTGTGTGTGTCTGTGGATCTGGATCCAGTCTCTGTGTCTCTCCAGATCAGGATCCATTCTGTGTGGATGTGGATTGGGTCCAGTCTGCATGTGCCTGTGGATCGGGATCCAGTCTCTGTGAGTCCGTGGATCGGGATCCAGTCAGTGTGTGTCTCTGTGGATCGAGATCCAGTGTGTGTGTCTGTGGATCGGGATTCAGTCGGCGTGTCTGTGTGTTGGGATCCAGTCTGTGAGTCTCTGTGGATCAGGATCCAGTCTGTGAGTCTGCTTGGATCAGCACCCACTCTGCGTGTCTGTGGATCAGGATCCAATCCGTGTGTGTGTCTGTGGATCAGGATCCAATCTGTCTTTGTCTGTGGATCAAGATCCAGCCTCTGTGAGTCTTTGGATCAGTTTCGAGTCAGTGTGTGTGCGTGTATTTGTGGATCAGGATCCAGTCCGTGTGTTTGTCTGTGGATCGGGATCCAGTCCGTCTATGTCTGTGGATCGGGATCCTTTCTGTTTGTCTGTAGATTGGGAACCACTCTGTGCCTCTGTGGATCAGGATCCGGGTTTGTGCGTTTCTGTGGATCAGGCTTCATCAAGATGCTCTCTCCACTCACTTTGTTTTGTTTCTTAAAGACTTGATTAGTTGTAAGTATTCGCATTCCAACCATTATTCATGTAAATTGAGTTTGTGTCTTTATATGCTCTGTTTGTGAACAGAATTCCCACTCACCTGAAGAAGGGGCTTGCAGCTCCGAAAGCTTGTGTGGCTTTTGCTACCAAATAAACCTGTTGGAATTTAACCTGGTGTTGTTAAACTTCTTACTGTGTTTACCCCAGTCCAACGCCGGCATCTCCAGATCAGGATCCAGTCAGTGTTGTCACTGTGGATCAGGATCCAGTCAGTGTTGTCTCTGTGGATCGGGATCCAGTCCGTGTGCCGGTGATTCAGGATCCAATCTGTGTGTCTGTTGATCGAGATCCAGTCTGTGTGTGTAGAACTGGATCCAGTCTATATGTGTCTGTAGATCAGGATCCTGTCTGACTTTGTGCCTGTGATCAGGATCCAGCCTGTTTGTTTCTGTGGATCAGGATCCAGTCTGCGTGGACCAAGATCCAGTCTGCGCATCGGTGGATCAGGGTCCAGTCTGTGTCTCTCTGTGGATCAGGATCTATATGTGGTTGCGACTGTGGATCAGGATCCATTCATTGTGTCTCCACGGACCAGTTTCCAGTCTACATGTCTGTGGACCAGGATCCAGTCTGTGTGTCAATGGATCTGGATCCAGTCTCTGTGTGTGTGTCAGTGGATTGGGATCCAATTTGTGTGTGTCAGTGGATCATTATCCAGTCTGTGTCTCTCTCTGTGGATCAGCATCCAATCAGTGTGTCTCCGTGGACCGGGATCCAACCTGCATGGCTGTGGAGTGAGATCCAGTCTGTCTGCATCTGCAGATCGGGATCCGGTCTGTGTCTGTCTGAGGACCGGGATCTGGTCTGCATGTGTCTGTGGATCGGGATCCAGTCTGTGCATCTGTGGATCGGGATCCATCGGTGTGTCTGTAGGTCAGGACCCAGTCTCTGTGGATCAGGCTCCCAGTCTGTGTCTCACTCTGTGGATCAGGATATAGTCTGTGTGTCTCTGTGGATCAGGATCCAGTCGGCGTGTCTGTGGATCAGGACACAGTCTGTGTCTGTGGATTGGGATCCAGTCAGCGTGTCTCTGTGGGACAGGAGCCAGTCTGTGTCTGTGGATTAGGATCCAGTCTGTGTGTCTGTGGATCAGGATCCTGTCTGTGTGCCTGGGAATCGGGATCCAATCTGTGTGTCTGTGGTTCGGGATCCAGTCTGCATGTCTGTTGATCGGGGTCCAATCTGTGCATGTCTGTGGATCAGGATCCAATCTGTCTGTGTCTGTGGATCAGGATCCAGTGTCTGTTGATCAGGACCCAGTCAGTGTCTATGGACTGGGAACAGTCAGTGTGCCTGTGGATTGGGATGCAGTCTGTGTATGAATGCGGATCAGGATTATTCAATGTGACTGTGGATCGGGTTCCTGCCGGTCTCTCTCTCTCTCTCTGTGGATCAGGATCCAGCCTGGAGTGTATGAGGATCAGGATCCAGTCTGTCTGTCTCTGTCGATCAGGATCCAGTCTGTCTGTCTCTGTGGATCAGGATCCAGTCTGTGTGTCTCTGTGGATCAGAATCCAGTCTGTGTGTCTATGGATCATGATCCAGTCTGTGTGTCTGTGGATCATGATCCAGTCTGCATCTGTCTGAGGATCTGGATCAAGTCTACGTGTGTCTGTGGACCAAGATCCATTCTGTGTGTCTGTGGATTGGGAACCAGTCGGTATGTCTGTGGAATGGGATCCAGTCTGTGTGTCTGTGGGTCGGGATGCAGTCTGTGTGTCTGTGGGTCGGGATGCAGTCTGTGTATCTGTGGATTGGGATCCAGTCGGTGTGTCTGTGGAATGGGATCCAGTCTGTGTGTCTGTGGGTCGGGATGCAGTCTGTGTGGACCAGGATCCCAGTCAGTGTCTCACTCTGTGGATCAGGATCCAGTCTGTGCCTCTGTGGATCACGATCCAGTCTATGAGTCTCTGTGGATTAGGATCCAGTCTGTGATTCTCTGTGGATCAGGAACCACTCTATATGTCTCTCTGTGGATTAGGATGTAGTCAGTGTTCCCTCTGTGGATCAGAATCCAGTCAGTGTTGTTTCTGTGGATCAGGATCCTGTCAGTGTCCTGTGCATCGGGATCCAGTCTGTGCATCTGTGGATCTAGATCTAGTCTGGCTGGTGTCTGTGTATCAGGATCCAGTCTGTCTGTGTCTATTGATCGGGATCCAGTCTGCGCCTGTGGATCAGGATCCAGTCAGTGTGTGCGTATGTGGAACGTGATCCTGTCTGTGTGTGTCAGTGAATCAGGATCCATTCTGTGCCTCTCTCTGTGGGTCAGGATCCAATCAGTGTGTCTGTGGATCAGGATCCAGTCAGTGTGTCTGTGGATCAGGATACAGTCTGTGTGTCTGTGGACTGAAAGCCAGTCTATGTGTCTGTGGATCGGGATCCATTCTGTCTGTGTCTGTGGATCAGGATCCAATCTGCATCTGTCTGAGGGCCTGGATCCAGTCTACGTATGTTTGTGGACCAGGATCCAGTCTGTGTGTCTGTGGCTCAGGATCCAGTCCGTGTGTCTGTGGATTGGGATCCAGTTGGGGTGTCTGTGGATTGGGATCCAGTGGGTATGTCTGTGGATCGGGATCCAGTCTGTGTGGATCAGGACCCAGTCTGTGTCTCTGTCGATAATGATCCAGTTTCGTGTGTCTCTGTGGATCAGGATCAGGTCTGTGTGTCTTCATGGTTCAGGATCCAATCTGTGTGCCTTTGTGGATCAGGATCCAGTCTGTGTGTCTGTGGATTGGCATTCAGTCTGTGAGTCTGTGGATCAGGATCCCGTCTGTGTCTCTGTGGCTCAGGATTCAGTCTGTGTGTCTGTGGATGAGAATCCACTCTGTGGGCCCGATTGTACCAACAATTTGCGCCCATTTTCGGGCGCGAAATCGTGGTAAAGTCTGGTGTGAGGCCTTTATCGCGATGTGCACCCGCATCCGTGCAGATTGCCACTTTACCGAAACCCGGGAATGGTGGTGATCCGCTTCGCACCCAAAACGGGCGCAACGGCAATTTAAATGCATTGAAATTGAATTAATGAACTGCCCGCCCAACCTTATCAGCATTTTTCCCTTTACCACCGCGTTTGCCGCTCCGGAACTGCGCCGTTACGAACCTGCTAAATAAAAGTCTGAGTCGGGTGCTCCAGCCTCTGAAGAGCGCCTTCAGTGTTTCCAACAGCTGTCTGACTCAGATCAGTGGTGGGGGGGAGGAGGGAGGTGGGTCAGATCATTCTCTGGTTGGAGGGGGGAGGAGGGGAGTGAGGTCAGATCGTTGTCTGGTTGCGGGGGGGAGGAGGAGGAGGTGGGTCAGATGTATCTCTGGCGGGGGAGGGCCGATTGTTGTCTGGTGGTGGGGGGGTGCGGGAGGAGGCGGGTCAATGTTCCTTTGGAGGGGAGGGGGAGTGAGGCCAGACCATTCTCTGGGGGGGGAGGGGGGGGGAGTGAGGCAAGCTTGTTGTCGGGGGTGGGGGGGGGAGTGAGGCCAGATCGTCATCTAGGGATGGGGGGGGGGGAGGGAGGTGGGTAAGATGTATCTCAGGGGGGGAAATGGATCTCTGGTGGGAGGGCAGATGGATCTCTGGTGGGGGGGGCAGATGGATCTCTGGTGGGGGCGGGCAGATGGATCTCTGGTGGGGGGGGCAGATGGATCTCTTGTGGGGGGGGCAGATGGATCTCTTGTGGGGGGGGGGCAGATGGATCTCTGGTGGCGGGGCAGGGGTGGCGATCGGTCTGGGAATTGGGGGAGGGGTGGGTAAGGGGACAGCGATGTGTGTGTGTGTCCCTTATCCACCACCCCCACTACCCAGACAGATCACCACCCCTACCTCCCTCCCCCCCCCACGATCGCCCAGAGTGGCAGCGGACCCCCCTGCCCCCGCACCAGAGATCCATCTGCCCCCCCCACCAGAGATCTAACTGCCCCCCCCACCAGTGATCCATCTTTCCCCCCACCAGAAATCCATCTGCCCCTCTGAGAATGTGTATAAGATCGATTGAGAAGAGGAAAGGGATAAAATTGGGATGCGTAACTAGAAATCAGTTGAGGGATAAACTGGTTTTGGAAAGGGCCTGAGGCGAGGGCGACAAGCGAAACTAATGATCACGTGAAAGAAACTGCTAATAGGTAATTGTGGTTCTGGCTTCGGAGGGCAGGGCCTTATCAATTGCCCTTTTGTCCTTGAAAGTAATCTAATCAGAAACTTTAATAGCCATGTCTTTACGTGGCTATCGCTTTTTTGTTCTTGAAAGTAATCTAATCAAAATGTAACAATACAGCTATGCCCTTATTGGCTAACAGAAGTATGTGGATGTATCTCCGTCGGGTATAACTACAAACTGTTTTGTAAGTCGGACAGAGACTCACGAACCCATGCTGGATGTGCATGGTCTTGCGATCTCTCCTCCGATGCAATAAAGAAGGCTTTCGGAGAAACCTGTGTCTCTTCAGTTTTTGATCCGACTTCCGAAAAACGAATTCTACAATTGGTGAGCCAGCCAGGAGCCCAAACGCATAGTACTGATCGACCGGTGTCAGCGATTGAGACGGGGCGAGGAAGGACAGAGACGGACGGCGTTACAAGGTAAGATTAACCTTTGTTCCTCTCTACCATCCTGTGCTTCTATCTCAATCCCTTCGGCGAACTAGTAACTATCCTACGGGCTCCTCGAACCTGGACACAAGGCAGTCGGAGAGACACGGGTAACAAGAAAGTGGAGGGTTCAAGTCCCCCACATGTGCCTGGAGGTTAGAGTCCACAGGTTTACAATTGGCGAGCTAATACCAAAGGGTTCAAGTCCCTAGTAGGAAATAAGTGGGTTAACAAGAAAGAGGTTCGAGTCCTCAGGGAATTAGGCAGTTAACTTCGCGATCGTGGGGGTTCAAGTCCCTGTAACGATTGAAATCTTCGTAAGAGTAAGACTGTGCAGTCCGTATGGGTCAAACTTTAGATAAGGCGGGTCCATCCACCCCGCTGGGGATATTATGCCAGGAAAACCCACAGGAAGATCAGAAGTATTGGAGATTAAGTGCGCGCCTAAGCAAGAAATTGGGTAACGAATTATGGCCATTGGGAGGTACTTGGGATTTAGAGAAGTGTAAGACCTCCAAGTGAGGAATGGTCAGTTTTACACTGCATTAAATTTAGCTGCAAAGATAGATAAGAATTATCCCCCCGCCCCGATTGTGCGAGGTGACTTTAAACGGATTTAAAATTGCACTTGTGCTGTAGTGGTTTGCTGCTGAGTTTTTGTTTGCGGGGGAAAGCGATCCTTTTGTGATCAACTCCAGTCCTCCCGAGTTTAAACAAAAATGTGCAAAAACCATTTGCAATCTTGCCGTCACTGGTTCAGTTCCAGAGCCCAGACCTGCTGCGGCCAACCGGTTCTCCCCTTTGCCTCCTTGTCGCTGTTTCTTGTGGAGCTGTGCACTGTGTCAATCTACGTCTCCCACTTGCGTTTTGCCCTCCTTGCTGTCCACTTTCTTCAGGTTCGCTTTGAAAGCCTCTGCCTCCCCCAGCTGACTTGTGCTGCTTTCAAAGAGTATTCAGCATTAAGCCTTGTGGTTTTCGTTAAGTTATTAAATTTTGATTTAAAGTGTCCTTTGGGCTTTGGTAAGATTTTCTGGGCAAGGATGAAATGAGAATTTTATTATGAGCCACTGTCCAAGTGGTTATGCTTATCAGCTGATCAGTCAACCAAATACACTAGTACTGTGATTGTCAATCAGAGTAATAAAATTGAATAAAATATGTCAAGGCTACCTTTGACTGATTAGATAATTGGACTTGTAATAGTAACAATGGTGTAAACAGGTGTAAAATGAGAAATTGTGGTTGAGCTAAGGGCAGCAGCATGCTGGAGTTAAGTTTGGCTGCAACCCTTTTTTTTCTGGCTGCAGTTTGCTTTTGTTTCTGCCACAAAAGCAGTAGGAAAGCCGAGTCAGTAAGGTTCAGAGGTCAATTTATGAGATTCACCAAAAGATTTCTGGGTTTTTTTGCAGTAATTTTGTTTACAGTGGCAGAAATTAGCTCTTGACGTTTTTTTACAGTGCTGCTTTGAACTGCTTTTGAATGATTTATTATGTTAAAGGAACTTATGAGCACATATAAGTTGCTGTTGTTTGCAAAAAAGAAGTATGAGGTGTGTGGTAAGTTGTTCTGCAGTGTCACATTTCTGCTTGTGAGGAATTATGTCATAGTATCAGCCCTTTGAAATGCCTGAGGATCATTGATATTTTTGACATTGTGTGCCTTGGTCCATCTTTTGCTGAAACCTTATCAATGCAATTATCACTACCTTATCTGGCTAGATGTCCATTCTTTGCCTCCTGTTAACTTTAGCTCATTTAAAATTCTGCTGCCAGTATCATGTCCCACTCATCCATTGCCTCTTCCCTCATTTACTTTTGCTGCTGTGTTGCAAATTTAAAGTTCTCATTCAGAGCCTTTGGCTTTGATCTTTGGGTCCTCGCTGTCCACGGGGATGGTGCCAGAGGACTGGAGAGTGGCGAATGTTGTTCCTCTGTTTAAGAAAGGGAATAGAAATGACCCTGGTAATTATAGACCGGTTAGTCTGACTTCGGTGGTTGGTAAATTGATGGAAAAGGTCCTTAGGGATGGGATTTACGACCATTTAGAAAGATGCAGATTAATCCGGGATAGTCAGCACGGATTTGTGAAGGGCAAATCGTGCCTCACAAATTTGATAGAATTTTTTGAGGAGGTAACTAGGTGTGTTGATGAAGGTAGGGCGGTTGATGTCATATACATGGATTTTAGTAAGGCGTTTGATAAGGTCCCCCATGGTCGGCTTATGATGAAAGTAAGGAGGTGTGGGATAGAGGGAAAGTTGGCCGATTGGATAGGTAACTGGCTATCTGATCGAAGACAGAGGGTGGTGGTGGATGGAAAATTTTCGGACTGGAGGCAGGTTGCTAGCGGAGTGCCGCAGGGATCGGTGCTTGGTCCTCTGCTCTTTGTGATTTTTATTAATGACTTAGAGGAGGGGGCTGAAGGGTGGATCAGTAAATTTGCTGATGACACCAAGATTGGTGGAGTAGTGGATGAGGTGGAGGGCTGTTGTAGGCTGCAAAGAGACATAGATAGGATGCAAAGCTGGGCTGAAAAATGGCAAATGGAGTTTAACCCTGATAAATGTGAGGTGATTCATTTTGGTAGGACTAATTTAAATGTGGATTACAGGGTCAAAGGTAGGGTTCTGAAGACTGTGGAGGAACAGAGAGATCTTGGGGTCCATATCCACAGATCTCTAAAGGTTGCCACTCAAGTGGATAGAGCTGTGAAGAAGGCATATAGTGTGTTAGCTTTTATTAACAGGGGGTTGGAGTTTAAGAGCCGTGGGGTTATGCTGCAACTGTACAGGACCTTGGTGAGACCGCATTTGGAATATTGCGTGCAGTTCTGGTCACCTCACTATAAGAAGGATGTGGAAGCGCTGGAAAGAGTGCAGAGGAGATTTACCAGGATGCTGCCTGGTTTGGAGTGTCGGTCTTATGAGGAAAGGTTGAGGGAGCTGGGGCTGTTCTCTCTGGAGCGGAGGAGATTGAGGGGAGACTTAATAGAGGTTTATAAAATGATGAAGGGGATAGATCGAGTGAATGTTCAAAGACTATTTCCTCGGGTGGATGGAGCTATTACAAGGGGGCATAACTATAGGGTTCATGGTGGGAGATATAGGAAGGATATCAGAGGTAGGTTCTTCACGCAGAGAGTGGTTGGGGTGTGGAATGGACTGCCTGCAGTGATAGTGGAGTCAGACACTTTAGGAACATTTAAGCGGTTATTGGATAGGCACATGGAGCACACAAGGATGGTAGGGAGTGGGATAGCTTGATCTTGGTTTCAGATGAAGGTCGGCACAACATCGTGGGCCGAAGGGCCTGTTCTGTGCTGTAATGTTCTATGTTCTATGTTCTAATGTTCTATGTTCTATGTTTAAATCCCTCCACGTCCTTTCACTCCAGTGTTTCAGAACCTCATCCTAAAGTCTCCATTACTTTGACTTGCATCCTCTTTTGCATCTCCTTCCATTGACCTTTGCCTTTTGTTCCGTCCTTAATCCCGCCACCTTCTTGGGTACCGCCCCTACTCATTTATCAGAACCCCCCATACCGGTACCAGTTTAAATGCCGCTGAGATAATATATGGGCACCCACTTAGAACCCCATGGGATGGCGCTACACCTCCTCCTCCCCAGATAGATCTACACGTCATGTCTGACCAACTCCTAGTTCTAGTGGCTCTAGTCCTTGAGTCAGAAGCTAGCACCATTATTTGCAAGGCTAATCAATCCAACCAGGTACATCATTGTGCTCACGGGATGTTCTTGTTTGTAACGACATCCGTGAAGGCTTATTTGGATGGTGGAATGTGATTAAAATAGACTTCTGTAACGGGTACCTCGTCCAGGCAGATAGAAAATTGGTTTTAGACAAACACAATCTTTGGACCTTACCATGTTGGTACTGGGGATGGAAATTCAAATTTACCTGTAAAAGAGAACCCTCGGAGGGAAAATATGATCACTTTCTCCAAAACGGAAAGTGTTTCAGGGAAGCCTTAGTGGATGATCCCCTCCTGTAGGAAAGAGCGGAAGACGACTCCCTTGTCCAACAGAAACGAGAATTCCCTAACCTGGATGTTCTGGACCTTCCCCATCCCCAGAACCACATCACCGGCAACTACTTCTATCAAGTACATCAATACCTCTATGGTACCAATACCATTTGTATGTTATCCCAACCCCATCGGAGTTGGTTCCCTCTTTTCAGTCTATCCCCTTTGGGACCGGGAACAACTCCTCCTTAATTATGCTACTGCCAGAAAGACACTCCCCAAAACCGAACGTATTAAGCTCCCACATGATCCTAACCTAGCCCCACTGGCAGATTGCTATTACCCGCCCCTGAAGAAGGAAGGTGAACAAGAGATGGGAGGTAGCTGGTGGAAAGAGAACCTCTGGTGGGAACAGAGAGTCCCCGGCTCCCACCCTCCCAGGAACAACCAGGGCTACGAAAATTGCTTTGCGGGACGCGGATGGGGGTGCTCCAAGATCTACATATGCGAAGAAAACCCCTGCCTCCACAAA
Organism: Mustelus asterias; assembly: GCF_964213995.1. Lineage (NCBI taxonomy): Eukaryota > Metazoa > Chordata > Chondrichthyes > Carcharhiniformes > Triakidae > Mustelus > Mustelus asterias. The sequence continues at coordinate 73,630,244 of NC_135809.1, forward strand.
GCCTGTCGCCACCGACACTGTGCATACCAGGATAAGGAACATGGGGTAACGTGCATCTGCACTGATTCCAGGTACATACCTTTGGTTAAGGGAGAACAACTTGTCTGTGGCCACATGAACGGTATCCACCTTCGGGCTCATGGTCAAACATTCAATCTCACTCGTTTGGATGATCACAGCTGAAGACTGGTGAACCGCTCTAACCTGGTAGATGTCTATCTGGGTACTGAAAGTACTTACTCTATTGTCAAAACTAAGGATAGTGAACGCTTCGAGACTATATACACAGACCATGGATATTTCTTTTTCTATAATGGAACGGTTACTAATGACCTCACATACCCTCACCCTGACTCGGTAGCTATAGGTACCCTATACCCAACAGCTGTACCCTGCCCTGGACAATGGAGACCTGGGAGTCAATATTATACACTCCCGGCACGGATTCACAAACGAGAAGTATCCGAAGAGTTTTGTGCAGACTATAAAAAGAGTTGACAGCCCTTTCGCCAGGACAGGTTCATGGTTATGGCGCCGCTGGTTTCTTCTCCCTGGGAGCCGTCTCTGGACGGATGGCCGCTGACAACCAGAACTATCTTGCTTGTGGCCTCACCACTCTGGGCAACTCAACCCGGGGAGCCCCTAAGGTGATTACTCAGAGCCTGGAAAAACTCAGACTGTTCTCACTGCAAAACCGATATGCCCTGGATTATCTATTAGCATGCCAAGGTGGGGTATGCTCCATAGTTGAGGGAAAGTGTATTTTGGGTTTGGATGATGCCACAGCTAACATCACCCGTTTTGTGAACCAGATTGACCAACAGTTAGGGGTTATAAAGGAAGGCGTTCGATAAGGTTCCTCATGCAAGGCTTCTAGAAAAAGTGAGAGGGCATGGGATCCAAGGTGCTGCTGCCCTGTGGATCCAGAAATGGCTTGCCCAAAGGAGGCAGAGAGTGTGTATAGATGGGTCTTTTTCTAAATGGAGGTCAGTCACCAGTGGTGTGCCCCAGGGATCTGTTCTGGGACTCTTGCTGTTTGTCATTTTCATAAATGACCTGGATGAGGAAGTGGAGGGATGGGTTGGTAAGTTTGCCGACGACACGAAGGTTGGTGGGGTTGTGGATAGTCTGGAGGGATGTCAGAAGTTACAGAGGAACATAGATAGGATGCAAGACTGGGCGGAGAAGTGGCAGATGGACTTCAACCCAGATAAATGCGTAGTGGTCCATTTTGGCAAGTCAAATTGGATGAAGGAGTACAATATAAAGGGAAAGACTCTTAGTACTGTAGAGGATCAGAAGGCCCTTGGGGTCTGGGTCCATAGGACTCTAAAATCGGCTCCGCAGGTGGAGGAGGTGGTTAAGAAGGCGTATGGTGTGCTGGCCATTATCAATCGAGGGATTGAGTTTAGGAGTCCGGGGATAATGATGCAGCTATATAAGACCCTCGTCAGACCCCACTTGGAGTACTGTGCTCAGTTCTGGTCGCCTCATTACAGGAAGGATGTGGAAAAGATTGAAAGGGTGCAGAGGAGATTTACAAGGATGTTGCCTGGATTGAGTGGCATGCCTTATGAGGATAGGCTGAGGGAGCTCGGTCTTTTCTCCTTGGAGAGACGTAGGATGAGAGGAGACCTAATAGAGGTATATAAGATGTTGAGAGGCATAGATCGGGTGGACTCTCAGAGGCTTTTTCCCAGGGTGGAAATGTCTGCTACGAGAGGACACAGGTTTAGGGTGCTGGGGGGTAGGTACAGGGGAAATGTTAGGGGGACGTTTTTCACACAGAGGGTGGTGGGCGAGTGGAATCGGCTGCCGTCAGTGGTGGTGGAGGCAAACTCAATAGGGTCTTTTAAGAGACTCCTGGATGAGTACATGGGACTTAATCGGATGGAGGGTTATAGGTAGGCCTAAAAGGTAGGGATATGTTCGGCACAACTTGTGGGGCCGAAGGGCCTGTTTTGTGCTGTAGTTTTTCTATGTTTTTCATGTTTCTATGAAAAGGATGGGGCAGCTGGGGAAACTGGGGATACAGTGGATGGGGTGATTGGTTAATTAATGCTGCAATCTAAGTGGGAATGGTGGTCATGGGAATATTCGTGGGGATTGCTGTCCTTATGTGCATTCTACAACATATGATTTCTTCTATGCAGGATCTGTTACCTGGAAAACGGGCCTTGTTCATTAACATAACCGAATGCGATCCCCTAACCCCTGCCCTTGACCCATTCATGGACACTGAGGGTTGTCATGAAATGACAACAGGAGGGAATGAGAATGTGTATAAGATAGATTGAGAAGAGGAAAGGGTTAAAATTGGGATGCGTAACTAGAAATCAGTTGAGGGATAAACTGGTTTTGGAAAGGGCCTGAGGCGAGGGCGACAAGCGAAACTAATGATCACGTGAAAGAAACTGCTAATAGGTAATTGTGGTTCTGGCTTCGGAGGGCAGGGCCTTATCGATTGGCCTTCTGTCCTTGAAAGTAATCTAATCAGAAACCTTAATAGCCATGTCTTTACGTGGCTCTTGCTTTTTTGTTCTTGAAAGTAATCTAATCAAAATGTAACAATACAGCTATGCCCTTATTGGCTAACAGAAGTATGTGGATGTATCTCCGTCGGGTGTAACTGAAAACTGTTTTGTAAGTCGGACAGAGACTCACGAACCCATGCTGGATATGCATGGTCTTGCGATCTCTCCTCCGATGCAATAAAGAAGGCTTTCGGAGAAACCTGTGTCTCTTCAGTTTTTGATCTGACTTCTGAAAAACAAATTCTATACCCCCACCAGAGATCCATCTGCCCCCCCCCCACCAGAGATCCATCTGCCCCTCCCACCAGAGATCCAACTGCCCCCCCACCAGAGATCCATCTGCCCCCCCACCAGAGATCCATCTGCCCCTCCCCCCCCCCCAACCAGAGATCCAGTCTGTGTGTCTCTGTGGATCAGGGTCCAGTCTGCATCTGTCGGAGGACCTGGATCCAGTCTACGTGTGTCTGTGGATCGGGGTCTAGTCTGCGAGTCTCTGTGGATCAGGATCTAGTCTGTGAGTTTCTGGGGATCAGGAACCACTCTGTGTGTCTGTGGATCAGGATCCAATCTTTGCAGCTCTGTGGAACAGGATCCAGTCTGTGTGTCTCTGTGGATCAGGATCCAGTCTGCGTGTCTGGGCCAGAATCCAGTTTGTGTAAATGTCAGTGGATCAGGATCCAGTCTGTGTGTGTCAGTGGATCAATATCCAGTCTGTGTGTGTCTATGGATCGGGATCCAGGCTGTGTGCTCAGGATCAGGATCCAGTCTGTGGGTCTCTATGGATCAGGATCCAGTCTGTGCATCTCTGTGGATCAGGATCCAGTCTGTGTGTGTCTGTGGATCAGGATCCAGTCTGTATGTGTCTGTGGATCAGGATCCAGTCTGTGTGTCTGTCGATCATAAGAACAGAAGAATTAGGAGCAGGGGTAGGCCATCTGGCCCCTCGAGCTTGTTCCGCCATTCAATAAGATCATGGCTGATCTTTTTGTGGACTCAGCTCCACTTACCCGCCCGCTCACCATAACCCTTAATTCCTTTACTGTTCAAAATTTTATCTATCCTTGCCTTAAAAACATTCAATGAGGTAGCCTCAACTGCTTCACTGGCAGAGAATTCCACAGATTCACAACCCTTTGTGTGAAGAAGTTCCTCCTCAACTCAGTCCTAAATCTGCTTCCCCTTATTTTGAGGCTATGCCCCCTAGTTCTAGTTTCACCCGCCAGTGGAAACAACTTCCCTGCTTCTATCTTATTTATTCCCTTCATAATCTTATATGTTTCTATTAGATCTCCCCCCTTCTTCAGGATCCAGGATCCAGTCAGTGGACCAGGATCCAGTCTGTGTGTTTGTGGATCAGGATCCAGTCCTTGTGTCTCTCTCTGTGGATCAAGATCCAGTCAGCGTTGTCTCTGTTGACCAGGATCCCATCTGTGAGCCTGTGGATCGGGATCCAGTCTGTGTCTGTGGATCAGGATCCAGTCTGTGAGTCTGTGGATAGGGATCCAATATGTGCACGTCCGTAGATGGGGATCCAGTCTGTCTGTTTCTGTGGATCAGGATCCAGTGTCTGTGTTTAGGTTGATCGGGATCCAGTCTGTGTATGTTGACTGCGATCCCGTTAGTGTGCGCACCTGTGAATTGGGATCCAGTGTGTGTCTGTGAATCTGGATCCTTTCAGTGTGCCTGTCGATCGGGATCCAGTCGATCCCTCCCTCTGTTGATCAGGATCCAGCCTGGTATGTCTGAGGATCAGGATCCAGTCTGTGTGTCTGTGGATCAGGATCCTGTCTGTGTGTCTCTGTGTATCAGTATCCAGTCTGTGCATCTCTGTGGATGAGGATACAGTCAGTGTGTCTCTGTGGATTGGGATCCAGTCTGTGTGGGTCAGGATCCCAGTCTGTATCTCACTCTGTGGATCAGGGTCCAGTCTCTGTGTCTGTGGTTCTGGATCTAGTCTCTGTGTGCATGTGGATCAGGATCCAGTCTCCATGTGTCTGTGGATCAGGATCCAGTCTGTGCCTCTGTGGATCAGGATCCAGCCTGTGTGTATCTGTGGATCAGGATCCAGTCTGTGTGTCTGTGTGGATCAGGATCCAAGTCTGTTTCTCACTCTATGGATCAGGATCCAGTCTGTGTGTCTGTGGATCGGGATCCAGCCAATGTGTATATGTGGATCAGGATCCAGTCTGTGTCCCTCTGTGGATCAGGATCTACATGTGTTTGTGACTGTGGATCAGGATCCAGGCAGTGTGTCTCTGCAGACAAGGATCCAGTCTGTATGTCTGTGGACCAGGATCCAGTCAGTGTGTCTGTGGATTGGAATCCAGTTGATGTGTCTATGGATTGGGATCCAGTCTGTGTGTGTCTGTGGACCAAGATCAGGTCTGTGTGTCTGTGGATTGGGATCCAGTCTGCCTGTGTCTACGGATCAGGATCCAATCTGCGTCTGTCTGAGGACCGGGATCCAGTCTGTGTGTATCAGTGGATCAGGATCTAGCCTGTGTGTGTCTGTGGACCAGGATCTAGTCTGTGTGTCTGAGAATTGGGATCCAGTCTGTCTGCGGATCGGGATCGAGTCTGCATCTGTCTGAGGAGCGGGATCCAGACTGCAGTCTGTGTGTCTGTGGATTATCATGCACTCGGTCTGTCTGTGGATCGGGATCCAGTCAGTGTGTCTATGGATCGGGATCCATTCTGTGTGGTTCCAGATCCCAGTCTGTGTCCCATTCTGTGGATCAGGATCCAGTATGCGTCTCTGTGGATCGGGATCCAGTCTGCGTGTCTCTGTGGATCAGGATCCAGTCACCATGTGTCTGTGAATCTGGATCCAGTCTGTGTGTCTTTTGATCAGGAACCTCTCTGGGTGTCTGTGGATCAGGATCCTGTCTTTGTGTCTCTGTGGATCAGGATCCAGTCCGTATGTAGCTACATTGGTCAGGATCCAGTCTGTGTGCATCTATGTTGGTCAGGATCCTGTCTTTGTGTCTCTGTGGATCATGATCCAGTCTGTATGTCTGTGGATCAGGATCCAGTCTGTGTTTCTGTGGATCAGGATCCAGTCTGTGTGTCCCTGTGGATTATGATCCAGTTTGTGTGTCTATGGATCAGGCTCCAATCTCTGTTTCTGTGGATCAGGATCGCAGGCTGTTTCTCTCTCTGGATCAGGATCCAGTCTGCGTGTCTCTGTGGATCAAGATCCAGTCTATGTGTCTCTGTGGATCAGGAGCCAGTCTATGTGTCTCTGTGGATCGGGATCCAGTCTGTGTGTGTCTGTGGATCAGGATCCAGTCTGCATGGATCAAGATCCAGTCCATGTGTCTGTGGATCAGATTCCAGTCTGTGTGTCTCTGTGGATCATGATCCACTCTGTGTGTTTGTGGATCAGGATCAAGTCTGCGTTTCTCCATGGTCCAGGATCCAGTCTGTGTGCCTTTGTGGATCAGGATGCAGTCTGCGTGTCTGTGGATCAGGAACCACTCTGGGTGTCTGTGGATCAGGATCCTGACTTTGTGTCTCTGTATCAGTATCCAGTCTCTGTGTATCTGTGGATCAGGATCTAGTCTGTGTGTCTCTGTGGATCAGGATCCAAGTCTGTTTCTCACTCTGTGGATCAGGATCTAGTCTGTGTATCGGGATCCAGCCTACGTGTGTATGTGGATCAGGATCCAGTCTGTGCCCCTCTTTGGATCATGATCTATATGTGTTTGTGACTGTGGATCAGGATCCACTCAGTGTGTCCCTGCGGACCAGGATGCAGGCTGTGTGTCTCTGTGGATGAGGATCCATTCTGTGTGTCTGTGGGACAGGATCAGGGCTGTGTGTCTCTGTGGATCAGGAACCAGTCTGCGTGGATCAAGATCCAGTCCATGTGTCTCTGGATCAGGATCCAGTTTGTGTGTCTGTGGATCAGGATCCAGTCTGTGCGCAGCTGTGGATCAGGATCCAGTCTGAGTCTCTGTGGATCAGGATCCACTCTGTGTGTTTGTGGATCAGGATCAAGTCTGCGTGTCTCCATGGTTCAGGATCCAATCTGTGTGCCTTTGTGGATCAGGATCCAGTCTGTGTGTCTGTGGATCTGCATTCAGTCAGTGTATCTGTGGATCAGGATCCAGTCTGTGTGTCTCTGTGGATCAGGATCCAGTCTGTGAGTCTCTGTGGATCAGGGTCCATTCTGTGTCTGTGGATGAGAATCCACTCTGTGTCTCACTGTGGATCAGGATCCAGTCAGTGTGTCTGTGGATCAGGATCCTGTCTTTGTGGATCAGTATCCAGTCTCTGTGTATCTGTGGATCAGGATCCAGTATGCGTGTCTCTGTGGACTAGGATCCAAGTCTGTTTCTCACTCTGTGGATCAGGATCTAGTCTGTGTGTCTGTGGATTGGGATCCAGCCTATGTGTGTATGTGGATCAGGATCCAGTCTGTGCCCTCTGTGGATCATGATCTATACGTGTTTGTGACTGTGGATCAGGATCCACTCAGTGTGTCTCCACGGATCTGGATCCAGTCTGTATGTCTGTGGACCAGGAACTTGTCAGTGTGTCAATGGATCTGGATCAAGTCTGTGTGTGTGTCAGTGGATCGGGATCTTGCCTGTGTGTATCAGTGGATCAGGATCCAATCTATGTGTGTCTGTGGAACAGGATCCAGTCTGTGTGTCTATGGATTGGGATCCAGTCTGTCTGTGGCTGCGGATCGGGATCCAGTCTGTCCACCTGAGGACCGGGATCCAGTCTGTGTCCCACTCTGTGAATCAGGATCCATTCTGTGTCTCTGTGGATTGGGATACTGTCTGCGTGCCTCTGTGGATCCGGATCCAGTCACCATGTGTCTGTGAATCTGGATCCAGTCTGTGTGTCTGTGGATCAGGAACCTGTCTTTGTGTCTCTGTGGACCAGGATCCAGTCTGCGTGTCTCTGTAGATCAGGATCCAGTCTGTGTGCATCTACGTTGGTCAGGATCCAGTCTGTGTGTAGCTACATTGTTCAGGATCCTGTCTTTGTGTCTCGGTGGATCAGGATCTAGTCTGTGTGTCTGTGGATCAGGATCCAGTCTGTATGTCCCTGTGGAACAGGATCCAGACTGTGTCCCCCTGTGGATTATGATCCCATTTGTGTGCCTGTATGGATCAGGATCCAGTCTGTGTGCCTGTGGATCAGGATCCAGTCTCTGTTTCTGTGGATCAGGATCACAGACTGTTTCTCACTGTGGATCAGGATCCACTCTTTGTCTCTCTGTGGATCAGGATCCATTCTGTGCGTCTGTGGAACAGGATCCAGTCTGCGTGGATCAAGATCCAGTCCGTGTGTCTCTGGATCAGGATCCAGTCTGTGTGTCTGTGGATCAGAATCCTGTCTCTGTGGGTCAGGATCCAGTCTGCATGTGCCTGTGGATCGGGATCATTCTCTGTGAGTCTGTGAATCGGGATCCAGTCTGCGTATGTGTGTGTGTGCGTGTGCGTGTGTGTCTGTGGATCATGATCCAGCCTGTGTGTATGTCTGTGGATCGGGATCCAGCTGGTGTGCCTGTGGATTGGAATCCAGTCTGTGTGCTTGTGGGACAGAATCCAGCCGGTGTGTCTGAGTGTCGGGATCTAGTCTGTGAATCTCTGTGGATCAGGATCCAGTCTGTGAGTCCCTGTGCATTATGATCCAGTTTGTGTGTCTGTATGAACAAAGAACAAAGAACAGTACTGCACAGGAACAGGCCCTTCGGCCCTCCAAGCCCGCGGCGCTCCCTGGTCCAAACTAGACCATTCTTTTGTATCCCTCCATTCCCACTCCGTTCATGTGGCTATCTAGATAAGTCTTAAACGTTCCCAGTGTGTCCGCCTCCACCACCTTGCCCGACAGCACATTCCAGGCCCCTACCACCCTCTGTGTAAAATACGTCCTTCTGATATCCGTGTTAAACCTCCCCCCCTCACCTTGAACCTATGACCCCTCGTGAACGTCAGCACCGACCTGGGAAAAAGCTTGCCACCGTTCACCCTATCTATGCCTTTCATAATTTTATACACCTCTATTAGGTCACCCCTCATCCTCCATCTTTCCAGTGAGAACAACACCAGTCTACCCAATCTCTCCTCATAACTAAGCCCTTCCATACCAGGCAACATCCTGGCAAACCTCCTCTGCACTTTCTCTAAAGCCTCCACGTCCTTCTGATAGTGTGGCGACCAGAACTGGGCACAATATTCCAAATGCGGTCGAACCAACATTCTGTACAACTGCAACATCAGACCCCAACTTTTATACTATATGCCCCGTCCTATAAAGGCAAGCATGCCATATGCCTTCTTCACTACCTTCTCCACCTGTGACATCACCTTCAAGGATCTGTGGACTTGCACACCCAGGTCCCTCTGCGTATCTACACCCTTTATGGTTCTGCCATTTATCATATAGTTCCCCCCTACGTTAGTTCTACCAAAATGGATCACTTCGCATTTATCTGGATTGAACTCCATCTGCCATTTCTTTGCCCAAATTTCCAGCCTATCTATATCCTTCCGTAGCTTCTGACAATGTTCCTCACTATCTGCGAGTCCAGCCACTTTCGTGTCGTCCGCAAACTTACTGATCACCCCAGTTACACCGTCTTCCAGATCGTTTATATAAATCACAAACAGCAGAGGTCCCAGTACAGAGCCTTGCGGAACACCACTAGTCACAAGTATCCAGCCAGAAAAAGACCCTTCCACTACCACCCTCTGTCTTCTGTGACCAAGCCAGTTCTCCACCCATCTAGCCACCTCCCCCTTTATCCCATGAGATCCAACCTTTTGCACCAACCTACCATGAGGGACTTTGTCAAACGCTTTACTAAAGTCCATATAGGCGACATCCACGGCCCTTCCCTCGTCAACCATTCTAGTCACTTCTTCAAAAAACTCCACCAGGTTAGTGAGGCATGACCTCCCTCTCACAAAACCATGCTGACTATCGTTAATGAGTTTATTCCTTTCTAAATGCGCATACATCCTATCTCTAAGAATCCTCTCCAACAACTTCCCTACCACGGACATCAAGCTCACCGGCCTATAATTTCCCGGGTTATCCTTCCTACCCTTGTTAAATAACGGGACCACATTAGCTATCCTCCAATCCTCTGGATTGGAGGATAGCTTAGGATCCAGTCTGTGTGCCTGTGGATCAGGATCCAGTCTCTGTTTCTGTGGATCAGGACCACAGACTGTTTCTCACTGTAGATCAGGATCCACTCTTTGTCTCTCTGTGGATTAGGATCCATTGTGTGTGTCTGTGGAACAGGATCCAGTCTGCATGTGCCTGTGGCTCGGGATCATTCTCTGTGAGTCTGTGGATCGGGATCCAGTCAGCGTATGTGTGTGTGTGTGTGTATATGTCTGTGGATCATGATTCAGTCCATGTGTATGTCTGTTGATTGGGATCCAGCCGTTGTGCCTGTGGATTGGAATCCAATCTGTGCACTTATGGGACGGGATCTCAAGCACTGGAGATCCAGTAGAGTGGAGAAAAGCCATACTTAATACTTGACTATATCAACCAAGGTATAGATTACAAAAGCAAGGAAGTCATGTTGGAGTTGTGTAGATCTTTGTTGAGGACACAACTGAGGTACTATGTGCTGTCCGGTCGCCGCATTATAGGAAGGACGTGATCGCACTGGAGGGGGATCAGCTGAGGAGAAATGGATTTTATCACATATATAACAACATGGGAGCCAAAGACATTACACCTGAATGGGGTCTATTGATTTGGTTTTGAAAACAACATCATGATGAATAATTTGTCTGGACAGAGGCAGAAATCAGGCTAAACAAGATTAAAAGGTGCTGAGAACTGACCACCAAAAGGATGTTTCCAGAATATGCTTTGATATTTTTGATAATTTTTTGCAATAAAAAGTCCAAGGCAGTTACGTCTTATACTGCAATAAAACCAAGAACGGTTAGGGACGGTCAAGCTAATTCACAGTCTACAGCTCCTAACAGAAGGACCAACTGTGTGGGGAGTCAGCCTGATCTGAGGGATAAAGTTTAAAGGTAGTTAAAGGTAGCAACTAAATCCTGAGGGGGCTTGCGTTGAGGTTTAGACAGAAACGTAGGATTTTAGCTGTGATTCTTTGTGACAGCTTTTTATTAATAAATCATTGTTTCAAGTGCTGTGCAGCATTATTTCACGAGTTTAAACCTAATATTAAGAATTAAGGGCTTTTTTTTCTGTTAATAAAAACATTTGTGGTTGAGCCTGTATCCATGTAAGTTTGCCCTGTATAAATTCCTAAAGTCAGGAACATGGGTAAGATTGGTATAAAGGGATATGGGACAAACGCGGGCAATTGGTACGAGGTTAATGGTAAAAACTAGGCATGGACAAGTTGGACCAAAGTGCCTGCTTCCATGCTGATGACCTCTGTGATTTGTCCTCAAATAGGATTTGAACATATATTGCCTCATATTTTTGTACATTGAGCAACAGCTCACGCTGTCAAATTTGGATATATTAGAAGTCTGAGCAGAAGTTAAAATGTCAAAAATAAAAGATAGTTACAGATAAGTATGTGTTTTTTTAACCTGGTGGATTGTAATCCTTAGGTTTTTTTGGAAAAGACAAGTTAAAACCGGAATCAATATTAAAGAGGATGAAGACTATTTGACACATCCATGTTTAAACAGCAGAAAGAAAATTAGAAAATCCCTGTTAACACAATGATGTGTAGTGCAGATACCCTCCGATCAGAGTGTCTGAACATTTGAAGAACGGAAAGTGACATCACGGGCCCGATTTTACCATTTTCATTCTCAGTGCCGAATCTGGGCGTAGTACAGATCCGACTTAGAAATCTGCTTTGAGGCGCCCCCATACGCTCTCAGCCATCTCCAGTCCCATTCGCGCTGTGGGCGGGGCTTAGCATGGCCGGAACAATCGGAGCTCTGAACTGCGCATGCGCAGTTAGAAAAAAATTGGAAAAAGCGCGCCCATGTCAGATCGCTCCTGAGCCTCACTTCCCCCCCCCCCCCCCCCCCCCAAGAGAATGGTCTGGCCTCACTCCCCCTCCCCTCCAGAAGAACATCTGACCCGCCTCCTCCCCCCCCCACCAGACAACAATCAGCCCTCCCCCACACCACCAATCACCCGCCCACCATCAGACAATGATCAGCACCCCCCCCCCCACTACCACCACTCGACAACGATCGGCCCTCCCCCCCCCCACCAGAGATACATCTGACCCGCCTCCTCCTCCTCCTCCCCCCCAACCAGACAACGATCTGACCTCACTCCCCTCCTCCCCCCTCCAACCAGAGAATGATCTGACCCGCCTCCGTCCTCCCCCCCCCCCCCACTGATCTGAGCCAGAGAGCTGTTGGAAACACTGAACACGCTCTTCAGAGGCTGAAGCGCCCGACTCAGACTTTTATTCAGCAGGTCCCTAAAAGCACGGTTCCTGATTGGCAAACGCGGTGGTAAAGGGGGGAATGCTGATAGTTGGGCGGGCAGTTCATTAATTCAATTTCAATGCATGCAACTGCATTTAAATCGTCGTTGCGCCCGATTTGGGCGCAGAACGGATCCCCGCCATTCGCGGGTCTCGGTAAAGTGACGATCTGCGCGCACGTGGATGCAGATCGCGATAAAGGCCTCACACCCGACTTTACCACGTTTTTGCACCCGAAGACGGGCGCAAATTGTTGGTAAAATCGGGCCCCATGTGTGTCTGTGGATTGGGATCCAGTCTGTGTGGACCAGGATCCCAGTCTGTGTCTCACTCTGTGGATCAGGATCGAGTCTCTGCCTCTGTGGATCAGG